>NW_028174364.1:2500-16616 GCF_963971535.1 Notolepis coatsorum | reverse complement strand
GTGTGTGTGTGTGTGTGTGTGTGTGTGTGTGTGTGTGTGTGTGTGTGTGTGTGTGTGTGTGTGTGTGTGTGTGTGTGTGTGTGTGTGTGTGTGTGTGTGTGTGTGTGTGTGTGTGTGTGTGTGTGTGTGTGTGTGTGTGCGTGCGTGCGTGCGTGCGTGCGTGCGTGCATGTTTCGCTGGCGCTGGAAAGAGGATGGCTGAATTGCAGTCTCATCGACGCCAAAGTGAGGAAGATGAAAGCCCTCTCTCCCCAGCAGGCCCTGTGTCTCTGGAAGGAGAATAATGATGGAGCTGGGGAACAGCTCAGGGACATCCAGGTGCTACTAAGAATAGAAAAGGACAAGCTTGACTCTGCTAGACCTCCACCACACTGGCATCCTCATTGTGTGTGTGTGTGTGTGTGTGTGTGTGTGTGTGTGTGTGTGTGTGTGTGTGTGTGTGTGTGTGTGTGTGTGTGTGTGTGTGTGTGTGTGTGTGTGTGTGTGTGTGTGTGTGTGTGTGTGTGTGTGTGTGTGTGTGTGTGTGTGTGTGTGTGTGTGTGTGTGTGTGTGTGTGTGTGTGTGTGTGTGTGTGTGTGTGTGTGTGTGTGTGTGTGTGTGTGTGTGTGTGTGTGTGTGTGTGTGTGTGTGTGTGTGTGTGTGTGTGTGTGTGTGTGTGTGTGTGTGTGTGTGTGTGTGTGTGTGTGTGTGTGTGTGTGTGTGTGTGTGTGTGTGTGTGTGTGTGTGTGTGTGTGTGTGTGTGTGTGTGTGTGTGTGTGTGTGTGTGTGTGTGTGTGTGTGTGTGTGTGTGTGTGTGTGTGTGTGTGTGTGTGTGTGTGTGTGTGTGTGTGTGTGTGTGTGTGTGTGTGTGTGTGTGTGTGTGTGTGTGTGTGTGTGTGTGTGTGTGTGTGTGTGTGTGTGTGTGTGTGTGTGTGTGTGTGTGTGTGTGTGTGTGTGTGTGTGTGTGTGTGTGTGTGTGTGTGTGTGTGTGTGTGTGTGTGTGTGTGTGTGTGTGTGTGTGTGTGTGTGTGTGTGTGTGTGTGTGTGTGTGTGTGTGTGTGAGTGAATGAATGAATGAATGAATGAAAACTTTATTTAACAGATTGCAGAATGGGTACAATACAGTACGGCTCAATACACACAATTGTTAAGGGGATGCAGACCAGAGAAAGACTTTTGTCTTGTCTAGTGACATTTATTACATTTATGACATATACAACATACATGACAT
Source organism: Notolepis coatsorum (assembly GCF_963971535.1). Lineage (NCBI taxonomy): Eukaryota > Metazoa > Chordata > Actinopteri > Aulopiformes > Paralepididae > Notolepis > Notolepis coatsorum. The sequence continues at coordinate 15,407 of NW_028174364.1, read as the reverse complement.
CATGACATAATATGGCATGCTGTGTGTGTGTGTGTGTGTGTGTGTGTGTGTGTGTGTGTGTGTGTGTGTGTGTGTACAGAGAACATGGTTGGTTGGTGAGGGAGGGGTGCTAAACTCTCAAAAGGGATGTGTTAAAGCAACACAGGACGTGTGGTCTTTAACTAAACACACACAGATGTGTTATGTGTTAGAAATTACATTTGTGTTGGTATTAACACGTGAAAAAAAGTTGTAGAACGCGCTCACCTCTCTTGAGTTGACAGTGGGTGCGGTAACCTCTGATACTATACATAAGAAATAGGGAAACAGGCACGCACTCTAGGTTTTTCAAATTCATTGGCAGCCTGAAATCATGACGTTTCGGTGAACACACCTTCTTCAGAAAATGGCTTGCATGAAGCATGAATGGTATTAACACACCAGTAGCACGTCTGCACGTGTTTGGTTAAGGACAAGGACAACACATCCCATGTTATTGTATCACACAGCTTTTAGAGTGTATAACCGACCCTGTCTGTGTTGTGATCACCATGCAAGATCGATCAATGAGCAATGTGTTCTCACTGTAGACTATTATGTGTTAGGTTCTAACTGCAGACTATTCCTACAGTATGTGTTCAGTTCTAACTGCAGACTATTCCTACAGTATGTGTTCAGTTCTAACTGCAGACTATTCCTACAGTATGTGTTCAGTTCTAACTGCAGACAATTCCTACAGTTTGTGTTCAGTTCTAACTGTGCAGACTATTCCTACAGTTTGTGTTCAGTTCTAACTGCAGACTATTCCTACAGTTTGTGTTCAGTTCTAACTGCAGACTATTCCTACAGTTTGTGTTCAGTTCTAACTGTAGACTATTCCTACAGTATGTGTTCAGTTCTAACTGCAGACTATTCCTACAGTATGTGTTCAGTTCTAACTGCAGACTATTCCTACAGTATGTGTTCAGTTTTAACTGCAGACTATTCCTACAGTATGTGTTCAGTTCTAACTGCAGACTATTCCTACAGTATGTGTTCAGTTCTAACTGCAGACTATTCCTACAGTATGTGTTCAGTTCTAACTGCAGACTATTCCTACAGTATGTGTTCAGTTCTAACTGCAGACTATTCCTACAGTTTATGTTCAGTTCTAACTGCAGACTATTCCTACAGTTTGTGTTCAGTTCTAACTGTGCAGACTATTCCTACAGTTTGTGTTCAGTTCTAACTGCAGACTATTCCTACAGTTTATGTTCAGTTCTAACTGCAGACTATTCCTACAGTATGTGTTCAGTTCTAACTGCAGACTATTCCTACAGTTTGTGTTCAGTTCTAACTGTGCAGACTATTCCTACAGTTTGTGTTCAGTTCTAACTGCAGACTATTCCTACAGTTTGTGTTCAGTTCTAACTGCAGACTATTCCTACAGTATGTGTTCAGTTCTAACTGCAGACTATTCCTACAGTATGTGTTCAGTTCTAACTGTAGACTATTCCTACAGTTTGTGTTCAGTTCTAACTGCAGACTATTCTTACAGTATGTGTTCAGTTCTAACTGTCGACTATTCCTACAGTATGTCTTCAGTTCTAACTGCAGACTATTCTTACAGTATGTGTTCAGTTCTAACTGTCGACTATTCCTACAGTATGTCTTCAGTTCTAACTGCAGACTATTCTTACAGTTTGTGTTCAGTTCTAACTGCAGACTATTCCTACAGTTTGTGTTCAGTTCTAACTGCAGACTATTCCTACAGTATGTGTTCAGTTCTAACTGCAGACTATTCCTACAGTATGTGTTCAGTTCTAACTGCAGACTATTCCTACAGTTTGTGTTCAGTTCTAACTGCAGACTATTATACAGTTTGTGTTCAGTTCTAACTGTAGACTATCCCTACAGTATGTGTTCAGTTCTAACTGCAGACTATTCCTACAGTATGTCTTCAGTTCTAACTGTGCAGACTATTCCTACAGTATGTGTTCAGTTCTAACTGCAGACTATTCCTACAGTATGTGTTCAGTTCTAACTGCAGACTATTCCTACAGTTTGTGTTCAGTTCTAACTGCAGACTATTATACAGTTTGTGTTCAGTTCTAACTGTAGACTATCCCTACAGTATGTGTTCAGTTCTAACTGTAGACTATTCATACAGTATGTGTTCAGTTCTAACTGTAGACTATACAGTATGTGTTCAGTTCTAACTGTAGACTATTATACAGTTTGTGTTCAGTTCTAACTGCAGACTATTCCTACAGTTTGTGTTCAGTTCTAACTGCAGACTATTCCTACAGTTTGTGTTCAGTTCTAACTGCAGACTATTATACAGTTTGTGTTCAGTTCTAACTGCAGACTATTCCTACAGTATGTGTTCAGTTCTAACTGCAGACTATTCCTACAGTTTGTGTTCAGTTCTAACTGCAGACTATTCCTACAGTATGTGTTCAGTTCTAACTGTGCAGACTATTCCTACAGTTTGTGTTCAGTTCTAACTGCAGACTATTCCTACAGTTTGTGTTCAGTTCTAACTGTGCAGACTATTCCTACAGTTTGTGTTCAGTTCTAACTGCAGACTATTCCTACAGTTTGTGTTCAGTTCTAACTGCAGACTATTCCTACAGTTTGTGTTCAGTTCTAACTGCAGACTATTCCTACAGTATGTGTTCAGTTCTAACTGCAGACTATTCCTACAGTTTGTGTTCAGTTCTAACTGCAGACTATTCCTACAGTATGTGTTCAGTTCTAACTGCAGACTATTCCTACAGTTTGTGTTCAGTTCTAACTGCAGACTATTCCTACAGTTTGTGTTCAGTTCTAACTGCAGACTATTACTACAGTATGTGTTCAGTTCTAACTGCAGACTATTCCTACAGTTTGTGTTCAGTTCTAACTGCAGACTATTCCTACAGTATGTGTTCAGTTCTAACTGTGCAGACTATTCCTACAGTTTGTGTTCAGTTCTAACTGCAGACTATTCCTACAGTTTGTGTTCAGTTCTAACTGTGCAGACTATTCCTACAGTTTGTGTTCAGTTCTAACTGCAGACTATTCCTACAGTTTGTGTTCAGTTCTAACTGCAGACTATTCCTACAGTTTGTGTTCAGTTCTAACTGCAGACTATTCCTACAGTTTGTGTTCAGTTCTAACTGCAGACTATTCCTACAGTTTGTGTTCAGTTCTAACTGCAGACTATTCCTACAGTTTGTGTTCAGTTCTAACTGCAGACTATTCCTACAGTTTGTGTTCAGTTCTAACTGCAGACTATTCCTACAGTTTGTGTTCAGTTCTAACTGCAGACTATTCCTACAGTATGTGTTCAGTTCTAACTGCAGACTATTCCTACAGTATGTGTTCAGTTCTAACTGCAGACTATTCCTACAGTTTATGTTCAGTTCTAACTGCAGACTATTCCTACAGTTTGTGTTCAGTTCTAACTGTGCAGACTATTCCTACAGTTTGTGTTCAGTTCTAACTGCAGACTATTCCTACAGTTTATGTTCAGTTCTAACTGCAGACTATTCCTACAGTATGTGTTCAGTTCTAACTGCAGACTATTCCTACAGTTTGTGTTCAGTTCTAACTGTGCAGACTATTCCTACAGTTTGTGTTCAGTTCTAACTGCAGACTATTCCTACAGTTTGTGTTCAGTTCTAACTGCAGACTATTCCTACAGTATGTGTTCAGTTCTAACTGCAGACTATTCCTACAGTATGTGTTCAGTTCTAACTGTAGACTATTCCTACAGTTTGTGTTCAGTTCTAACTGCAGACTATTCTTACAGTATGTGTTCAGTTCTAACTGTCGACTATTCCTACAGTATGTCTTCAGTTCTAACTGCAGACTATTCTTACAGTATGTGTTCAGTTCTAACTGTCGACTATTCCTACAGTATGTCTTCAGTTCTAACTGCAGACTATTCTTACAGTTTGTGTTCAGTTCTAACTGCAGACTATTCCTACAGTTTGTGTTCAGTTCTAACTGCAGACTATTCCTACAGTATGTGTTCAGTTCTAACTGCAGACTATTCCTACAGTATGTGTTCAGTTCTAACTGCAGACTATTCCTACAGTTTGTGTTCAGTTCTAACTGCAGACTATTATACAGTTTGTGTTCAGTTCTAACTGTAGACTATCCCTACAGTATGTGTTCAGTTCTAACTGCAGACTATTCCTACAGTATGTCTTCAGTTCTAACTGTGCAGACTATTCCTACAGTATGTGTTCAGTTCTAACTGCAGACTATTCCTACAGTATGTGTTCAGTTCTAACTGCAGACTATTCCTACAGTTTGTGTTCAGTTCTAACTGCAGACTATTATACAGTTTGTGTTCAGTTCTAACTGTAGACTATCCCTACAGTATGTGTTCAGTTCTAACTGTAGACTATTCATACAGTATGTGTTCAGTTCTAACTGTAGACTATACAGTATGTGTTCAGTTCTAACTGTAGACTATTATACAGTTTGTGTTCAGTTCTAACTGCAGACTATTCCTACAGTTTGTGTTCAGTTCTAACTGCAGACTATTCCTACAGTTTGTGTTCAGTTCTAACTGCAGACTATTATACAGTTTGTGTTCAGTTCTAACTGCAGACTATTCCTACAGTATGTGTTCAGTTCTAACTGCAGACTATTCCTACAGTTTGTGTTCAGTTCTAACTGCAGACTATTCCTACAGTATGTGTTCAGTTCTAACTGTGCAGACTATTCCTACAGTTTGTGTTCAGTTCTAACTGTGCAGACTATTCCTACAGTTTGTGTTCAGTTCTAACTGTGCAGACTATTCCTACAGTTTGTGTTCAGTTCTAACTGCAGACTATTCCTACAGTATGTGTTCAGTTCTAACTGTGCAGACTATTCCTACAGTTTGTGTTCAGTTCTAACTGCAGACTATTCCTACAGTTTGTGTTCAGTTCTAACTGTGCAGACTATTCCTACAGTTTGTGTTCAGTTCTAACTGCAGACTATTCCTACAGTTTGTGTTCAGTTCTAACTGTGCAGACTATTCCTACAGTTTGTGTTCAGTTCTAACTGCAGACTATTCCTACAGTTTGTGTTCAGTTCTAACTGCAGACTATTCCTACAGTTTGTGTTCAGTTCTAACTGCAGACTATTCCTACAGTATGTGTTCAGTTCTAACTGCAGACTATTCCTACAGTTTGTGTTCAGTTATAACTGCAGACTATTCCTACAGTATGTGTTCAGTTCTAACTGCAGACTATTCCTACAGTTTGTGTTCAGTTCTAACTGCAGACTATTCCTACAGTTTGTGTTCAGTTCTAACTGCAGACTATTCCTACAGTATGTGTTCAGTTCTAACTGCAGACTATTCCTACAGTTTGTGTTCAGTTCTAACTGCAGACTATTCCTACAGTTTGTGTTCAGTTCTAACTGCAGACTATTCCTACAGTATGTGTTCAGTTCTAACTGCAGACTATTCCTACAGTTTGTGTTCAGTTCTAACTGCAGACTATTCCTACAGTATGTGTTCAGTTCTAACTGTGCAGACTATTCCTACAGTTTGTGTTCAGTTCTAACTGCAGACTATTCCTACAGTTTGTGTTCAGTTCTAACTGTGCAGACTATTCCTACAGTTTGTGTTCAGTTCTAACTGCAGACTATTCCTACAGTTTGTGTTCAGTTCTAACTGCAGACTATTCCTATAGTTTGTGTTCAGTTCTAACTGTGCAGACTATTCCTACAGTTTGTGTTCAGTTCTAACTGCAGACTATTCCTACAGTTTGTGTTCAGTTCTAACTGTGCAGACTATTCCTACAGTTTGTGTTCAGTTCTAACTGCAGACTATTCCTACAGTTTGTGTTCAGTTCTAACTGCAGACTATTCCTATAGTTTGTGTTCAGTTCTAACTGCAGACTATTCCTACAGTTTGTGTTCAGTTCTAACTGCAGACTATTCCTACAGTTTGTGTTCAGTTCTAACTGCAGACTATTCCTACAGTTTGTGTTCAGTTCTAACTGCAGACTATTCCTACGGTTTGTGTTCAGTTCTAACTGCAGACTATTCCTACAGTTTGTGTTCAGTTCTAACTGCAGACTATTCCTACAGTATGTGTTCAGTTCTAACTGTGCAGACTATTCCTACAGTTTGTGTTCAGTTCTAACTGCAGACTATTCCTACAGTTTGTGTTCAGTTCTAACTGTGCAGACTATTCCTACAGTTTGTGTTCAGTTCTAACTGCAGACTATTCCTACAGTTTGTGTTCAGTTCTAACTGCAGACTATTCCTACAGTTTGTGTTCAGTTCTAACTGCAGACTATTCCTACAGTATGTGTTCAGTTCTAACTGCAGACTATTCCTACAGTTTGTGTTCAGTTCTAACTGCAGACTATTCCTACAGTATGTGTTCAGTTCTAACTGCAGACTATTCCTACAGTTTGTGTTCAGTTCTAACTGCAGACTATTCCTACAGTTTGTGTTCAGTTCTAACTGCAGACTATTACTACAGTATGTGTTCAGTTCTAACTGCAGACTATTCCTACAGTTTGTGTTCAGTTCTAACTGCAGACTATTCCTACAGTATGTGTTCAGTTCTAACTGTGCAGACTATTCCTACAGTTTGTGTTCAGTTCTAACTGCAGACTATTCCTACAGTTTGTGTTCAGTTCTAACTGTGCAGACTATTCCTACAGTTTGTGTTCAGTTCTAACTGCAGACTATTCCTACAGTTTGTGTTCAGTTCTAACTGCAGACTATTCCTACAGTTTGTGTTCAGTTCTAACTGCAGACTATTCCTACAGTTTGTGTTCAGTTCTAACTGCAGACTATTCCTACAGTTTGTGTTCAGTTCTAACTGCAGACTATTCCTACAGTTTGTGTTCAGTTCTAACTGCAGACTATTCCTACAGTTTGTGTTCAGTTCTAACTGCAGACTATTCCTACAGTTTGTGTTCAGTTCTAACTGCAGACTATTCCTACAGTATGTGTTCAGTTCTAACTGCAGACTATTCCTACAGTATGTGTTCAGTTCTAACTGCAGACTATTCCTACAGTTTATGTTCAGTTCTAACTGCAGACTATTCCTACAGTTTGTGTTCAGTTCTAACTGTGCAGACTATTCCTACAGTTTGTGTTCAGTTCTAACTGCAGACTATTCCTACAGTTTATGTTCAGTTCTAACTGCAGACTATTCCTACAGTATGTGTTCAGTTCTAACTGCAGACTATTCCTACAGTTTGTGTTCAGTTCTAACTGTGCAGACTATTCCTACAGTTTGTGTTCAGTTCTAACTGCAGACTATTCCTACAGTTTGTGTTCAGTTCTAACTGCAGACTATTCCTACAGTATGTGTTCAGTTCTAACTGCAGACTATTCCTACAGTATGTGTTCAGTTCTAACTGTAGACTATTCCTACAGTTTGTGTTCAGTTCTAACTGCAGACTATTCTTACAGTATGTGTTCAGTTCTAACTGTCGACTATTCCTACAGTATGTCTTCAGTTCTAACTGCAGACTATTCTTACAGTATGTGTTCAGTTCTAACTGTCGACTATTCCTACAGTATGTCTTCAGTTCTAACTGCAGACTATTCTTACAGTTTGTGTTCAGTTCTAACTGCAGACTATTCCTACAGTTTGTGTTCAGTTCTAACTGCAGACTATTCCTACAGTATGTGTTCAGTTCTAACTGCAGACTATTCCTACAGTATGTGTTCAGTTCTAACTGCAGACTATTCCTACAGTTTGTGTTCAGTTCTAACTGCAGACTATTATACAGTTTGTGTTCAGTTCTAACTGTAGACTATCCCTACAGTATGTGTTCAGTTCTAACTGCAGACTATTCCTACAGTATGTCTTCAGTTCTAACTGTGCAGACTATTCCTACAGTATGTGTTCAGTTCTAACTGCAGACTATTCCTACAGTATGTGTTCAGTTCTAACTGCAGACTATTCCTACAGTTTGTGTTCAGTTCTAACTGCAGACTATTATACAGTTTGTGTTCAGTTCTAACTGTAGACTATCCCTACAGTATGTGTTCAGTTCTAACTGTAGACTATTCATACAGTATGTGTTCAGTTCTAACTGTAGACTATACAGTATGTGTTCAGTTCTAACTGTAGACTATTATACAGTTTGTGTTCAGTTCTAACTGCAGACTATTCCTACAGTTTGTGTTCAGTTCTAACTGCAGACTATTCCTACAGTTTGTGTTCAGTTCTAACTGCAGACTATTATACAGTTTGTGTTCAGTTCTAACTGCAGACTATTCCTACAGTATGTGTTCAGTTCTAACTGCAGACTATTCCTACAGTTTGTGTTCAGTTCTAACTGCAGACTATTCCTACAGTATGTGTTCAGTTCTAACTGTGCAGACTATTCCTACAGTTTGTGTTCAGTTCTAACTGTGCAGACTATTCCTACAGTTTGTGTTCAGTTCTAACTGTGCAGACTATTCCTACAGTTTGTGTTCAGTTCTAACTGCAGACTATTCCTACAGTATGTGTTCAGTTCTAACTGTGCAGACTATTCCTACAGTTTGTGTTCAGTTCTAACTGCAGACTATTCCTACAGTTTGTGTTCAGTTCTAACTGTGCAGACTATTCCTACAGTTTGTGTTCAGTTCTAACTGCAGACTATTCCTACAGTTTGTGTTCAGTTCTAACTGTGCAGACTATTCCTACAGTTTGTGTTCAGTTCTAACTGCAGACTATTCCTACAGTTTGTGTTCAGTTCTAACTGCAGACTATTCCTACAGTTTGTGTTCAGTTCTAACTGCAGACTATTCCTACAGTATGTGTTCAGTTCTAACTGCAGACTATTCCTACAGTTTGTGTTCAGTTATAACTGCAGACTATTCCTACAGTATGTGTTCAGTTCTAACTGCAGACTATTCCTACAGTTTGTGTTCAGTTCTAACTGCAGACTATTCCTACAGTTTGTGTTCAGTTCTAACTGCAGACTATTCCTACAGTATGTGTTCAGTTCTAACTGCAGACTATTCCTACAGTTTGTGTTCAGTTCTAACTGCAGACTATTCCTACAGTTTGTGTTCAGTTCTAACTGCAGACTATTCCTACAGTATGTGTTCAGTTCTAACTGCAGACTATTCCTACAGTTTGTGTTCAGTTCTAACTGCAGACTATTCCTACAGTATGTGTTCAGTTCTAACTGTGCAGACTATTCCTACAGTTTGTGTTCAGTTCTAACTGCAGACTATTCCTACAGTTTGTGTTCAGTTCTAACTGTGCAGACTATTCCTACAGTTTGTGTTCAGTTCTAACTGCAGACTATTCCTACAGTTTGTGTTCAGTTCTAACTGCAGACTATTCCTATAGTTTGTGTTCAGTTCTAACTGTGCAGACTATTCCTACAGTTTGTGTTCAGTTCTAACTGCAGACTATTCCTACAGTTTGTGTTCAGTTCTAACTGTGCAGACTATTCCTACAGTTTGTGTTCAGTTCTAACTGCAGACTATTCCTACAGTTTGTGTTCAGTTCTAACTGCAGACTATTCCTATAGTTTGTGTTCAGTTCTAACTGCAGACTATTCCTACAGTTTGTGTTCAGTTCTAACTGCAGACTATTCCTACAGTTTGTGTTCAGTTCTAACTGCAGACTATTCCTACAGTTTGTGTTCAGTTCTAACTGCAGACTATTCCTACGGTTTGTGTTCAGTTCTAACTGCAGACTATTCCTACAGTTTGTGTTCAGTTCTAACTGCAGACTATTCCTACAGTATGTGTTCAGTTCTAACTGCAGACTATTCCTACAGTATGTGTTCAGTTCTAACTGCAGACTATTCCTACAGTTTATGTTCAGTTCTAACTGCAGACTATTCCTACAGTTTGTGTTCAGTTCTAACTGTGCAGACTATTCCTACAGTTTGTGTTCAGTTCTAACTGCAGACTATTCCTACAGTTTATGTTCAGTTCTAACTGCAGACTATTCCTACAGTATGTGTTCAGTTCTAACTGCAGACTATTCCTACAGTTTGTGTTCAGTTCTAACTGTGCAGACTATTCCTACAGTTTGTGTTCAGTTCTAACTGCAGACTATTCCTACAGTTTGTGTTCAGTTCTAACTGCAGACTATTCCTACAGTATGTGTTCAGTTCTAACTGCAGACTATTCCTACAGTATGTGTTCAGTTCTAACTGTAGACTATTCCTACAGTTTGTGTTCAGTTCTAACTGCAGACTATTCTTACAGTATGTGTTCAGTTCTAACTGTCGACTATTCCTACAGTATGTCTTCAGTTCTAACTGCAGACTATTCTTACAGTATGTGTTCAGTTCTAACTGTCGACTATTCCTACAGTATGTCTTCAGTTCTAACTGCAGACTATTCTTACAGTTTGTGTTCAGTTCTAACTGCAGACTATTCCTACAGTTTGTGTTCAGTTCTAACTGCAGACTATTCCTACAGTATGTGTTCAGTTCTAACTGCAGACTATTCCTACAGTATGTGTTCAGTTCTAACTGCAGACTATTCCTACAGTTTGTGTTCAGTTCTAACTGCAGACTATTATACAGTTTGTGTTCAGTTCTAACTGTAGACTATCCCTACAGTATGTGTTCAGTTCTAACTGCAGACTATTCCTACAGTATGTCTTCAGTTCTAACTGTGCAGACTATTCCTACAGTATGTCTTCAGTTCTAACTGCAGACTATTCCTACAGTATGTGTTCAGTTCTAACTGCAGACTATTCCTACAGTTTGTGTTCAGTTCTAACTGCAGACTATTCCTACAGTATGTGTTCAGTTCTAACTGTGCAGACTATTCCTACAGTTTGTGTTCAGTTCTAACTGCAGACTATTCCTACAGTTTGTGTTCAGTTCTAACTGTGCAGACTATTCCTACAGTTTGTGTTCAGTTCTAACTGCAGACTATTCCTACAGTTTGTGTTCAGTTCTAACTGCAGACTATTCCTACAGTTTGTGTTCAGTTCTAACTGCAGACTATTCCTACAGTTTGTGTTCAGTTCTAACTGCAGACTATTCCTACAGTTTGTGTTCAGTTCTAACTGCAGACTATTCCTACAGTTTGTGTTCAGTTCTAACTGCAGACTATTCCTACAGTTTGTGTTCAGTTCTAACTGCAGACTATTCCTACAGTTTGTGTTCAGTTCTAACTGCAGACTATTCCTACAGTTTGTGTTCAGTTCTAACTGCAGACTATTCCTACAGTTTGTGTTCAGTTCTAACTGCAGACTATTCCTACAGTATGTGTTCAGTTCTAACTGTGCAGACTATTCCTACAGTTTGTGTTCAGTTCTAACTGCAGACTATTCCTACAGTTTGTGTTCAGTTCTAACTGTGCAGACTATTCCTACAGTATGTGTTCTGTTCTAACTGCAGACTATTCCTACAGTTTGTGTTCAGTTCTAACTGCAGACTATTATACAGTTTGTGTTCAGTTCTAACTGTAGACTATCCCTACAGTATGTGTTCAGTTCTAACTGTAGACTATTCATACAGTATGTGTTCAGTTCTAACTGTAGACTATACAGTATGTGTTCAGTTCTAACTGTAGACTATTATACAGTTTGTGTTCAGTTCTAACTGCAGACTATTCCTACAGTTTGTGTTCAGTTCTAACTGCAGACTATTCCTACAGTTTGTGTTCAGTTCTAACTGCAGACTATTATACAGTTTGTGTTCAGTTCTAACTGCAGACTATTCCTACAGTATGTGTTCAGTTCTAACTGCAGACTATTCCTACAGTTTGTGTTCAGTTCTAACTGCAGACTATTCCTACAGTATGTGTTCAGTTCTAACTGTGCAGACTATTCCTACAGTTTGTGTTCAGTTCTAACTGCAGACTATTCCTACAGTTTGTGTTCAGTTCTAACTGTGCAGACTATTCCTACAGTTTGTGTTCAGTTCTAACTGCAGACTATTCCTACAGTTTGTGTTCAGTTCTAACTGCAGACTATTCCTACAGTTTGTGTTCAGTTCTAACTGCAGACTATTCCTACAGTATGTGTTCAGTTCTAACTGCAGACTATTCCTACAGTTTGTGTTCAGTTCTAACTGCAGACTATTCCTACAGTATGTGTTCAGTTCTAACTGCAGACTATTCCTACAGTTTGTGTTCAGTTCTAACTGCAGACTATTCCTACAGTTTGTGTTCAGTTCTAACTGCAGACTATTCCTACAGTATGTGTTCAGTTCTAACTGCAGACTATTCCTACAGTTTGTGTTCAGTTCTAACTGCAGACTATTCCTACAGTATGTGTTCAGTTCTAACTGTGCAGACTATTCCTACAGTTTGTGTTCAGTTCTAACTGCAGACTATTCCTACAGTTTGTGTTCAGTTCTAACTGTGCAGACTATTCCTACAGTTTGTGTTCAGTTCTAACTGCAGACTATTCCTACAGTTTGTGTTCAGTTCTAACTGCAGACTATTCCTACAGTTTGTGTTCAGTTCTAACTGCAGACTTCCTACAGTTTGTGTTCAGTTCTAACTGCAGACTATTCCTACAGTTTGTGTTCAGTTCTAACTGCAGACTATTCCTACAGTTTGTGTTCAGTTCTAACTGCAGACTATTCCTACAGTTTGTGTTCAGTTCTAACTGCAGACTATTCCTACAGTTTGTGTTCAGTTCTAACTGCAGACTATTCCTACAGTATGTGTTCAGTTCTAACTGTGCAGACTATTCCTACAGTTTGTGTTCAGTTCTAACTGCAGACTATTCCTACAGTTTGTGTTCAGTTCTAACTGCAGACTATTCCTACAGTTTGTGTTCAGTTCTAACTGCAGACTATTCCTACAGTTTGTGTTCAGTTCTAACTGCAGACTATTCCTACAGTTTGTGTTCAGTTCTAACTGCAGACTCTTCCTACAGTTTGTGTTCAGTTCTAACTGCAGACTATTCCTACAGTTTGTGTTCAGTTCTAACTGTGCAGACTATTCCTACAGTTTGTGTTCAGTTCTAACTGCAGACTATTCCTACAGTTTGTGTTCAGTTCTAACTGCAGAC
>NW_028174365.1:20000-30115 GCF_963971535.1 Notolepis coatsorum | reverse complement strand
AACGTTGTTGTGCGAGAGAGCATAGTTTCACGTGAGGCAGGGGCGCTCCTAGCTTATATGCTGCCCTGGTTGATTTTTTGTTTTCATCCACCAACACGTTTCACCCTTAAACTATCACATGATACAAATCCTGTATCAAACAAATACTTGTATTAAACAATTGTATTTCAAACAACAGACTGTATCTGTATCTTCAGGAGGTCGGGGGTCAAGGACTACAGCCCCCTCAGCATCGACGGGGCACCGGTTGAGAGAGTGAACAGTTTCAAGTACCTCGGAGCCTACATATCCGAGGACTTGACATGGACCACACACATTGACAGTGTTGTGAAGAAGGCACGACAACGCCTCTACTTCCTCAGGCGCCTAAGGAAGTTCCAAGTCAGTCAGAAGATCCTTAGGAACTTCTACTCATGTACAATAGAGAGCATCCTGACCGGCAACATCACCTCCTGGTTTGGGAATAGCACTGCACAAGACCGTAGCAGACTACAAAGAGTGACACGTTCAGCCGAACGCACAATTGGAGGGGGGCTTCCCACCTCCAGAACATTTACAACAAGCGGTGCAAGGGGAAGGCTAAGAGAATTATTAAGGACTCGAGCCACCCGAACAACTGCCTCTTTGAACTGCTGCGGTCAGGCAAGCGATACCGGAGTCTTAAGGCGAGCACAGAAAGACTCAGAAGACGCTTCTATCCCCAGGCCATCAGGCTGCTAAACGAACAATAAACACTATGCAACAACCATCAAATGCACACAGCACACACACCCACACGCACACACTCACTCAAACAAACAACACACTGCAGCACCCACTCTCCACACTTTAGATCACACAAACACACTTTACACTTTATATTTATTGATAAAGGATTTGCACTACAACTCGTACACCTACTGTGAATTGTACCTAAATTGCACCTCGTCCCATTTCTGCCTTGCACTATATAGCATTGTATATTAGTACACTGCACAGTATTGTATATTGTATGGTAACTACGTCTATTCTGCATCGAACATTGTACATATGTCTAAACTGAACACTGTGACCTCATTTTTTTACTTCTAATTTTACTATGTTATTTTATTTCATACTTATCTTGTCTTGCACAGTCTCTGGAGCGTAACAGTAAGAAGCATTTTGTATAAAAGTATTCTGTACTTCTGTATGACAAATATTAAAGAAACTTGAAACTTGAAACTTGAACTTCATCTTACTGAGTGTCTGCCTAGCTCACAGTCACAAACAGGACCTTCCCAGGTAGTTACCTGCCTAGCTCACAGTCACAAACAGGACCTTCCCAGGTAGTTACCTGCCTAGCTCACAGTCACAAACAGCACCTTCCCAGGTAGTTACCTGCCTAGCTCACAGTCACAAACAGCACCTTCCCAGGTAGTTACCTGCCTAGCTCACAGTCACAAACAGGACCTTCACAGGTAGTTACCTGCCTAGCTCTCAGTCACAAACAGGACCTTCCCAGGTAGTTACCTGCCTAGCTCACAGTCACAAACAGGACCTTCACAGGTAGTTACCTGCCTAGCTCTCAGTCACAAACAGGACCTTCCCAGGTAGTTACCTGCCTAGCTCACAGTCACAAACAGCACCTTCCCAGGTAGTTACCTGCCTAGCTCACAGTCACAAACAGGACCTTACCAGGTAGTTATCTGCCTAGCTCACAGTCACAAACAGGACCTTCACAGGTAGTTACCTGCCTAGCTCTCAGTCACAAACAGGACCTTCCCAGGTAGTTACCTGCCTAGCTCACAGTCACAAACAGGACCTTCACAGGTAGTTACCTGCCTAGCTCTCAGTCACAAACAGGACCTTCCCAGGTAGTTACCTGCCTAGCTCTCAGTCACAAACAGCACCTTCCCAGGTAGTTACCTGCCTAGCTCTCAGTCACAAACAGGACCTTCCCAGGTAGTTACCTGTCTAGCTCTCAGTCACAAACAGGACCTTCCCAGGTAGTTACCTGCCTAGCTCACAGTCACAAACAGCACCTTCCCAGGTAGTTACCTGCCTAGCTCACAGTCACAAACAGGACCTTCCCAGACAGTTACCTGCCTAGCTCACAGTCACAAACAGGACCTTCCCAGGTAGTTACCTGCCTAGCTCACAGTCACAAACAGCACCTTCCCAGGTAGTTACCTGCCTAGCTCACAGTCACAAACAGGACCTTCCCAGCTAGTTACCTGCCTAGCTCACAGTCACAAACAGGACCTTCCCAGGTAGTTACCTGCCTAGCTCACAGTCACAAACAGGACCTTCCCAGGTAGTTACCTGCCTAGCTCACAGTCACAAACAGCACCTTCCCAGGTAGTTACCTGCCTAGCTCACAGTCACAAACAGGACCTTCCCAGGTAGTTACCTGCCTAGCTCACAGTCACAAACAGGACCTTCCCAGGTAGTTACCTGCCTAGCTCACAGTCACAAACAGGACCTTCCCAGGTAGTTACCTGCCTAGCTCACAGTCACAAACAGGACCTTCCCAGGTAGTTACCTGCCTAGCTCACAGTCACAAACAGGACCTTCCCAGGTAGTTACCTGCCTAGCTCACAGTCACAAACAGGACCTTCCCAGGTAGTTACCTGCCTAGCTCACAGTCACAAACAGGACCTTCCCAGACAGTTACCTGCCTAGCTCACAGTCACACACAGGACCTTCCCAGGTAGTTACCTGCCTAGCTCACAGTCACAAACAGGACCTTCCCAGACAGTTACCTGCCTAGCTCACAGTCACAAACAGGACCTTCCCAGACAGTTACCTGCCTAGCTCACAGTCACAAACAGGACCTTCCCAGGTAGTTACCTGCCTAGCTCACAGTCACAAACAGGACCTTCCCAGACAGTTACCTGCCTAGCTCACAGTCACAAACAGGACCTTCCCAGGTAGTTACCTGCCTAGCTCACAGTCACAAACAGGACCTTCCCAGGTAGTTACCTGCCTAGCTCACAGTCACAAACAGGACCTTCCCAGGTAGTTACCTGTCTAGCTCACAGTCACAAACAGGACCTTCCCAGGTAGTTACCTGCCTAGCTCACAGTCACAAACAGGACCTTCCCAGCCAGTCGCCTGCCTAGCTCACAGTCACAAACAGGACCATCCCAGGTAACTCCAGAGCCTGCAGGATAATGAAAGACCCCCACCACCCCAATAACAGCCTGTTCCAGCTGCTGAGGTCAGGCAGACGCCTGCGAACCCCAGCTACTAGGACGGAGAGGCTTAGGCTCAGCTTCTTCCCCCAGGCCATCAGAGCCTTGAACAATGAACATTGAGAGACACAGAAAACTGAACTATCCACACACAAGCACACACAAGCACACACAAGACACGCACGCTGAGCACGCTCACACACTAGCAGCCACTTTAACACTCATGCCGCACACACGCACACTTATGGCCAGAGGAAAGGCCACTTTAAATTAGTAAAACAACAGGAACAGTGTATTGCACTACTAAAGCTACCTAGCATGTCCTATATGCTCTGTAAATACTATGTACAGATACCGAGATGGCACACCATGTTACCTGTTTATTGCACTGTTGTTTTTTATTGGATTCTATTATATGTTGTACCACTGTATTTTTATTGGATTCTATTATATGTTGTACCACTGTATTGCACATCGTCGCGGGCAAGACCAGCCGCATTTCATTGTATACCTGTATGCCGTGACAATTAAAACTCTTGACTCTAGTTACCTGTCTAGCTCACAGTCACAAACAGGACCTTCCCAGGTAGTTACCTGCCTAGCTCACAGTCACAAACAGGACCTTCCCAGGTAGTTACCTGTCTAGCTCACAGTCACAAACAGGACCTTCCCAGGTAGTTACCTGCCTAGCTCACAGTCACAAACAGGACCTTCCCAGGTAGTTACCTGCCTAGCTCACAGTCACAAACAGGACCTTCCCAGGTAGTTACCTGCCTAGCTCACAGTCACAAACAGGACCTTCCCAGGTAGTTACCTGCCTAGCTCACAGTCACAAACAGGACCTTCCCAGGTAGTTACCTGCCTAGCTCACAGTCACAAACAGGACCTTCCCAGGTAGTTACCTGCCTAGCTCACAGTCACAAACAGGACCTTCCCAGGTAGTTACCTGCCTAGCTCACAGTCACAAACAGGACCTTCCCAGGTAGTTACCTGCCTAGCTCACAGTCACAAACAGGACCTTACCAGGTAGTTACAGGAAGCCCACTCTGACAAGATTAAGTGACGTGACGTGACGTGCAATGAACGATTTGCGCAAATGTCACCATTCGGGAGGGGAAAGAATTATAATAAAAAGATAAATTCCCCTCCTCATGCTCCCCTCAGCAAGATGCCACCCTGGGCGGCTGCCCGTGTTGCCCAAGCCTAAGTCCGCCACTGGATACAGGGGAGCGAGACTCCTTCACAACGTCACAACCCGCCACTGGCATGTTCATCCAAACCACGCCCTTTCGTCACGCAGCAAACCGACGCCGCGTTCCCACGACGACAGGATCAAACATTCTATTTAGAAGCCGTTCTTCAGAATCAGGATCAGAAACAGAAAGGCCTTTATTGCCAAGGAGTTTACACATACAAGGAGTTTACACATACAAGGAGTTTACACATACAAGGAGTTTACACACACAAGGAGTTTACACATACAAGGAGTTTACACAGACAAGGAGTTTACACAGACAAGTAGTTTACACATACAAGGAGTTTACACATACAAGGAGTTTACACATACAAGGAGTTTACACATACAAGGAGTTTACACATACAAGGAGTTTACACACACAAGGAGTTTACACATACAAGGAGTTTACACAGACAAGTAGTTTACACATACAAGTAGTTTACACATACAAGGAGTTTACACATACAAGGAGTTTACACATACAAGGAGTTTACACATACAAGGAGTTTACACATACAAGTAGTTTACACAGACAAGGAGTTTACACATACAAGGAGTTTACACATACAAGTAGTTTACACATACAAGTAGTTTACACAGACAAGGAGTTTACACAGACAAGGAGTTTACACATACAAGGAGTTTACACATACAAGGAGTTTACACATACAAGGAGTTTACACATACAAGGAGTTTACACATACAAGGAGTTTACACATACAAGGAGTTTACACAGACAAGGAGTTTACACATACAAGGAGTTTACACATACAAGGAGTTTACACACACAAGGAGTTTACACATACAAGTAGTTTACACATACAAGTAGTTTACACATACAATGAGTTTACACAGACAAGGAGTTTACACATACAATGAGTTTACACAGACAATGAGTTTACACATACAAGGAGTTTACACATACAAGGAGTTTACACATACAAGGAGTTTTATTTGGTGGTTTGGTGCGACATTAAAAACGGACAGACGGATTACAGTAGATTAAAATAAATGGTAGAATAAGATCAAATGGAATATAAACAAAATTTAAATAGAAGTAGAATAGAATAGAATTATAAAATAAAATCGATCAGGGTTGTTATTGTGCACGATGTGTTCAAGTATAAACGCTAATTACAATAAAGATAACAATATGCGGCTGGGTGGCGCAGCGGACATTGCGCTCGTCACCAACACACGAGACACCGGTATCGACTCCGGGTGTCAGCGTTGCCTCCGGCTTGGGCCGGCCGTCATACTAACTCAATTGGCAGAGTTAGCAGGTGGAAGTCGATGGGTGGTAATCTGGACATTGTGGACAGCGACTCCTACAGGTCGGTTGGGGGACGCCTGCACAGCAGAGACAGGAAAATGGTGGGGGCAGCGTGAGCCTCCCACACGTTACACCTCGCCACTGAGAGTCCGCGCTGGCAGGTGAAAAGATATGACAGGCTGCCTCCTCGTGTACCGGAGGGGACACGTGATGCAAGGCTTCTATCCTCCCTACAACCGACCAGTGGGGGGCACATGCGAGCAACGTTCAAGACAGGGGAGGGGAGAATTGGCACGGCTAAATTGGGATGGGAGAAAAATAGAAAAAAAGGAGGAAAAAAAAGTGGATAAAAAATAAGAAATAAAGATAACAATACCAAGTACCAGGCCGGCCGCATAACCACTCAAGAAAGTCCATTTCTATGTATCTGTTGGGAATAGCCGCTCTATCTCTTCAGGTTCTATGCTGAACACAGACGGCCTTGGCCTTGGTCCCTGGGAGTGAGGCCAGCTCCCTCCGGCTGCCTGGAGGGGAAGTGTCCAGCACTCTCTCTCTGGCCCGGGGCAGGCATTATTCACATAAGGCATAAAATGAGCACATAAAGTGCAGACACATAAAACATCCCAACAGGCCACCTAGTTTATGGTTTGATTCCGTTTTAAATAGACATGGCTTTTTTTTTTTTTTTTTTTGCAATGCAATAAAATAGTAGAATAGAATAGATAAAATATTAGTTTTTCTTTTTCCCCTCCCTCTCTAGGCCAGAGCAGGGATCTCTCTCTGCGCTGCACTCTCACCCTAACCCATGGGGGAGGGGAGGTACAGCTATGGGCAGGGTAATAGTAGAAGGACATAAATACAGGCAATACAATGATAGTACAATAGAAAAGTTTAAATAGGCAGTGTAAACAATAACTCTGAATACACGCAGCTGAGCAAGTAGGCAGTGTGATCAAAGGTGCAGGCGAGGGTTATATTATTATACGTTACAATAAATATGGTTACAATAAACACTAGAATCTAAATATATAGTATGAGTAAGTAAAGTATGCAGTCTACACAGGTATATGCAGTATGCATAAGGTGCCCTAACCGGCATGATATATGTCATACGCTATAGTCCGTGCAGGTTTAGGTGGGAGTCAGACTCACTCAGACGTGGAACAGTGACTCCAATAAGCTTCGCTCTGAGTGTGTGTGTGTGTGTGTGTGTGTGTGTGTGTGTGTGTGTGTGTGTGTGTGTGTGTGTGTGTGTGTGTGTGTGTGTGTGTGTGTGTGTGTGTGTGTGTGTGTGTGTGTGTGTGTGTGTGTGTGTGTGTGTGTGTGTGTGTGTGTGTGTGTGTGTGTGTGTGTGTGTGTGTGTGTGTGTGTGTGTGTGTGTGTGTGTGTGTGTGTGTGTGAGTGTGTGTGTGTGTGTGATCTGTTGGCCAGATATATATGTATGTGTGTGTGTCTGAGTGAGTGAGTGCGGTTGTTCGTGTTACACCTTGGGGGTGAATTCGTACGCGTCTGCGAGTGGGATTCTGTGCCACACACACAGCCATCCAGAGAATAATGTGAGAGAATCTTGGTTGTGTTCTGTGAATGGCTGTGGTGTGATGATGAGTGGGACCACTGTGTTCGTATGTTAGCCAGAGGCGCTTCACTTCTGGAGCTGTGGTTTTATTTTCATTCTTTTCATTTATTAGAGCAATAATCTGCCTCCGCACTGATGTCTGAGAGATGGAGCGTCTGAGAGATGGAGTTATCAGACTTTATGAGCTATTTGGATCCAGCAGCTGGTTTCAGCCCCGGGCTAAGAATCTGGGGTCGAGTCCAGCAGGCGATACGAGGCAGTTTCACGCATAGCTGATCTCTGTCTGTCTGTCTGTCTGTCTGTCTGTCTGTCTGTCTGTCTGTCTGTCTGTCTGTCTGTCTGTCTGTCTGTCTGTCTGTCTGTCTGTCTGTCTGTCTGTCTGTCTGTCTGTCTGTCTGTCTGTCTGTCTGTCTGTCTGTCTGTCTGTCTGTCTGTCTGTCTGTCTGTCTGTCTGTCTGTCTGTCTGTCTGTCTGTCTGTCTGTCTGTCTGTCTGTCTGTCTGTCTGTCTGTCTGTCTGTCTGTCTGTCTGTCTGTCTGTCTGTCTGTCTGTCTGTCTGTCTGTCTGTCTGTCTGTCTGTCTGTCTGTCTGTCTGTCTGTCTGTCTGTCTGTCTGTCTGTCTGTCTGTCTGTCTGTCTGTCTGTCTGTCTGTCTGTCTGTCTGTCTGTCTGTCTGTCTGTCTGTCTGTCTGTCTGTCTGTCTGTCTGTCTGTCTGTCTGTCTGTCTGTCTGTCTGTCTGTCTGTCTGTCTGTCTGTCTGTCTGTCTGTCTGTCTGTCTGTCTGTCTGTCTGTCTGTCTGTCTGTCTGTCTGTCTGTCTGTCTGTCTGTCTGTCTGTCTGTCTGTCTGTCTGTCTGTCTGTCTGTCTGTCTGTCTGTCTGTCTGTCTGTCTGTCTGTCTGTCTGTCTGTCTGTCTGTCTGTCTGTCTGTCTGTCTGTCTGTCTGTCTGTCTGTCTGTCTGTCTGTCTGTCTGTCTGTCTGTCTGTCTGTCTGTCTGTCTGTCTGTCTGTCTGTCTGTCTGTCTGTCTGTCTGTCTGTCTGTCTGTCTGTCTGTCTGTCTGTCTGTCTGTCTGTCTGTCTGTCTGTCTGTCTGTCTGTCTGTCTGTCTGTCTGTCTGTCTGTCTGTCTGTCTGTCTGTCTGTCTGTCTGTCTGTCTGTCTGTCTGTCTGTCTGTCTGTCTGTCTGTCTGTCTGTCTGTCTGTCTGTCTGTCTGTCTGTCTGTCTGTCTGTCTGTCTGTCTGTCTGTCTGTCTGTCTGTCTGTCTGTCTGTCTGTCTGTCTGTCTGTCTGTCTGTCTGTCTGTCTGTCTGTCTGTCTGTCTGTCTGTCTGTCTGTCTGTCTGTCTGTCTGTCTGTCTGTCTGTCTGTCTGTCTGTCTGTCTGTCTGTCTGTCTGTCTGTCTGTCTGTCTGTCTGTCTGTCTGTCTGTCTGTCTGTCTGTCTGTCTGTCTGTCTGTCTGTCTGTCTGTCTGTCTGTCTGTCTGTCTGTCTGTCTGTCTGTCTGTCTGTCTGTCTGTCTGTCTGTCTGTCTGTCTGTCTGTCTGTCTGTCTGTCTGTCTGTCTGTCTGTCTGTCTGTCTGTCTGTCTGTCTGTCTGTCTGTCTGTCTGTCTGTCTGTCTGTCTGTCTGTCTGTCTGTCTGTCTGTCTGTCTGTCTGTCTGTCTGTCTGTCTGTCTGTCTGTCTGTCTGTCTGTCTGTCTGTCTGTCTGTCTGTCTGTCTGTCTGTCTGTCTGTCTGTCTGTCTGTCTGTCTGTCTGTCTGTCTGTCTGTCTGTCTGTCTGTCTGTCTGTCTGTCTGTCTGTCTGTCTGTCTGTCTGTCTGTCTGTCTGTCTGTCTGTCTGTCTGTCTGTCTGTCTGTCTGTCTGTCTGTCTGTCTGTCTGTCTGTCTGTCTGTCTGTCTGTCTGTCTGTCTGTCTGTCTGTCTGTCTGTCTGTCTGTCTGTCTGTCTGTCTGTCTGTCTGTCTGTCTGTCTGTCTGTCTGTCTGTCTGTCTGTCTGTCTGTCTGTCTGTCTGTCTGTCTGTCTGTCTGTCTGTCTGTCTGTCTGTCTGTCTGTCTGTCTGTCTGTCTGTCTGTCTGTCTGTCTGTCTGTCTGTCTGTCTGTCTGTCTGTCTGTCTGTCTGTCTGTCTGTCTGTCTGTCTGTCTGTCTGTCTGTCTGTCTGTCTGTCTGTCTGTCTGTCTGTCTGTCTGTCTGTCTGTCTGTCTGTCTGTCTGTCTGTCTGTCTGTCTGTCTGTCTGTCTGTCTGTCTGTCTGTCTGTCTGTCTGTCTGTCTGTCTGTCTGTCTGTCTGTCTGTCTGTCTGTCTGTCTGTCTGTCTGTCTGTCTGTCTGTCTGTCTGTCTGTCTGTCTGTCTGTCTGTCTGTCTGTCTGTCTGTCTGTCTGTCTGTCTGTCTGTCTGTCTGTCTGTCTGTCTGTCTGTCTGTCTGTCTGTCTGTCTGTCTGTCTGTCTGTCTGTCTGTCTGTCTGTCTGTCTGTCTGTCTGTCTGTCTGTCTGTCTGTCTGTCTGTCTGTCTGTCTGTCTGTCTCTCTGTCTCTCTCTCTCTCTCTCTCTCTCTCTCTCTCTCTCTCTCTCTCTCTCTGTCTCTCTGTCTCTCTGTCTCTCTGTCTCTCTGTCTCTCTCTCTCTCTCTCTCTCTCTCTCTCTCTCTCTCTCTCTCTCTCTCTCTGTCTCTCTGTCTCTCTGTCTCTCTGTCTCTCTGTCTCTCTGTCTCTCTGTCTCTCTGTCTCTCTGTCTCTCTCTCTGTCTCTCTGTCTCTCTGTCTCTCTGTCTCTCTGTCTCTCTGTCTCTCTGTCTCTCTGTCTCTCTGTCTCTCTGTCTCTCTCTCTCTCTCTCTCTCTCTCTCTCTCTCTCTCTCTCTCTCTCTCTCTCTCTCTCTCTCTCTC
>NW_028174365.1:0-15000 GCF_963971535.1 Notolepis coatsorum | reverse complement strand
TCCAGCCTCTTCTACTCTCTCTCTCTCTACATCCAGCCTCTTCTACTCTCTCTCTCTCTCTACATCCAGCCTCTTCTACTCTCTCTCTCTCTACATCCAGCCTCTTCTACTCTCTCTCTCTACATCCAGCCTCTTCTACTCTCTCTCTACATCCAGCCTCTTCTACTCTCTCTCTCTACATCCAGCCTCTTCTACTCTCTCTCTCTCTCTACATCCAGCCTCTTCTACTCTCTCTCTCTCTACATCCAGCCTCTTCTACTCTCTCTCTCTCTACATCCAGCCTCTTCAACTCTCTCTCTCTCTACATCCAGCCTCTTCTACTCTCTCTCTCTACATCCAGCCTCTTCTACTCTCTCTCTCTCTACATCCAGCCTCTTCTACTCTCTCTCTCTCTACATCCAGCCCCTTCTACTCTCTCTCTCTACATCCAGCCTCTTCTACTCTCTCTCTACATCCAGCCTCTTCTACTCTCTCTCTCTCTACATCCAGCCTCTTCTACTCTCTCTCTCTACATCCAGCCCTTCTTCTCTCTCTCTCTACATCCAGCCTCTTCTACTCTCTCTCTCTACATCCAGCCTCTTCTACTCTCTCTCTCTACATCCAGCCTCTTCTACTCTCTCTCTCTACATCCAGCCTCTTCTACTCTCTCTCTCTCTACATCCAGCCTCTTCTACTCTCTCTCTCTCTCTACATCCAGCCTCTTCTACTCTCTCTCTCTACATCCAGCCTCTTCTACTCTCTCTCTCTACATCCAGCCTCTTCTACTCTCTCTCTCTACATCCAGCCTCTTCTACTCTCTCTCTACATCCAGCCTCTTCTACTCTCTCTCTCTACATCCAGCCTCTTCTACTCTCTCTCTACATCCAGCCTCTTCTACTCTCTCTCTCTACATCCAGCCTCTTCTACTCTCTCTCTCTCTACATCCAGCCTCTTCTACTCTCTCTCTCTCTACATCCAGCCTCTTCTACTCTCTCTCTCTCTACATCCAGCCTCTTCTACTCTCTCTCTCTACATCCAGCCTCTTCTACTCTCTCTCTCTCTACATCCAGCCTCTTCTACTCTCTCTCTCTCTACATCCAGCCTCTTCTACTCTCTCTCTCTCTCTACATCCAGCCTCTTCTACTCTCTACATCCAGCCTCTTCTACTCTCTCTCTCTACATCCAGCCTCTTCTACTCTCTCTCTCTCTACATCCAGCCTCTTCTACTCTCTCTCTCTACATCCAGCCTCTTCTACTCTCTCTCTCTCTACATCCAGCCTCTTCTACTCTCTCTCTCTACATCCAGCCCTTCTACTCTCTCTCTCTCTACATCCAGCCTCTTCTACTCTCTCTCTCTACATCCAGCCTCTTCTACTCTCTCTCTCTCTACATCCAGCCTCTTCTACTCTCTCTCTCTACATCCAGCCTCTTCTACTCTCTCTCTCTCTACATCCAGCCTCTTCTACTCTCTCTCTCTCTCTACATCCAGCCTCTTCTACTCTCTCTCTCTCTACATCCAGCCTCTTCTACTCTCTCTCTCTACATCCAGCCTCTTCTACTCTCTCTCTCTACATCCAGCCTCTTCTACTCTCTCTCTCTACATCCAGCCTCTTCTACTCTCTCTCTCTCTCTACATCCAGCCTCTTCTACTCTCTCTCTCTCTACATCCAGCCTCTTCTACTCTCTCTCTCTCTACATCCAGCCTCTTCTACTCTCTCTCTCTCTACATCCAGCCTCTTCTACTCTCTCTCTCTCTACATCCAGCCTCTTCTACTCTCTCTCTCTCTACATCCAGCCCTTCTACTCTCTCTCTCTACATCCAGCCTCTTCTACTCTCTCTCTACATCCAGCCTCTTCTACTCTCTCTCTCTCTACATCCAGCCTCTTCTACTCTCTCTCTCTACATCCAGCCCCTTCTGCTCTCTCTCTCTACATCCAGCCTCTTCTACTCTCTCTCTCTACATCCAGCCTCTTCTACTCTCTCTCTCTACATCCAGCCTCTTCTACTCTCTCTCTCTACATCCAGCCTCTTCTACTCTCTCTCTCTCTACATCCAGCCTCTTCTACTCTCTCTCTCTCTACATCCAGCCTCTTCTACTCTCTCTCTCTACATCCAGCCTCTTCTACTCTCTCTCTCTACATCCAGCCTCTTCTACTCTCTCTCTACATCCAGCCTCTTCTACTCTCTCTATCTACATCCAGCCTCTTCTACTCTCTCTCTACATCCAGCCTCTTCTACTCTCTCTCTCTCTACATCCAGCCTCTTCTACTCTCTCTCTCTACATCCAGCCTCTTCTACTCTCTCTCTACATCCAGCCTCTTCTACTCTCTCTCTCTACATCCAGCCTCTTCTACTCTCTCTCTCTACATCCAGCCTCTTCTACTCTCTCTCTCTCTACATCCAGCCTCTTCTACTCTCTCTCTCTCTACATCCAGCCTCTTCTACTCTCTCTCTCTACATCCAGCCTCTTCTACTCTCTCTCTCTACATCCAGCCTCTTCTACTCTCTCTCTCTCTACATCCAGCCTCTTCTACTCTCTCTCTCTACATCCAGCCTCTTCTACTCTCTCTCTCTCTACATCCAGCCTCTTCTACTCTCTCTCTCTCTACATCCAGCCTCTTCTACTCTCTCTCTCTACATCCAGCCTCTTCTACTCTCTCTCTCTACATCCAGCCCCTTCTACTCTCTCTCTCTACATCCAGCCTCTTCTACTCTCTCTCTCTACATCCAGCCTCTTCTACTCTCTCTCTCTACATCCAGCCTCTTCTACTCTCTCTCTCTCTACATCCAGCCTCTTCTACTCTCTCTCTCTACATCCAGCCTCTTCTACTCTCTCTCTCTCTACATCCAGCCTCTTCTACTCTCTCTCTCTACATCCAGCCTCTTCTACTCTCTCTCTCTCTACATCCAGCCTCTTCTACTCTCTCTCTCTACATCCAGCCTCTTCTACTCTCTCTCTCTCTACATCCAGCCTCTTCTACTCTCTCTCTCTACATCCAGCCTCTTCTACTCTCTCTCTCTACATCCAGCCTCTTCTACTCTCTCTCTCTACATCCAGCCTCTTCTACTCTCTCTCTCTCTACATCCAGCCTCTTCTACTCTCTCTCTCTACATCCAGCCTCTTCTACTCTCTCTCTCTCTACATCCAGCCCCTTCTACTCTCTCTCTCTCTACATCCAGCCCCTTCTACTCTCTCTCTCTCTACATCCAGCCTCTTCTACTCTCTCTCTCTACATCCAGCCTCTTCTACTCTCTCTCTCTCTACATCCAGCCTCTTCTACTCTCTCTCTCTCTACATCCAGCCTCTTCTACTCTCTCTCTCTACATCCAGCCTCTTCTACTCTCTCTCTCTACATCCAGCCTCTTCTACTCTCTCTCTCTACATCCAGCCTCTTCTACTCTCTCTCTCTACATCCAGCCTCTTCTACTCTCTCTCTCTACATCCAGCCTCTTCTACTCTCTCTCTCTACATCCAGCCTCTTCTACTCTCTCTCTCTACATCCAGCCTCTTCTACTCTCTCTCTCTCTCTCTACATCCAGCCTCTTCTACTCTCTCTCTCTACATCCAGCCTCTTCTACTCTCTCTCTCTCTACATCCAGCCTCTTCTACTCTCTCTCTCTATATCCAGCCTCTTCTACTCTCTCTCTCTCTACATCCAGCCTCTTCTACTCTCTCTCTCTCTACATCCAGCCTCTTCTACTCTCTCTCTCTCTACATCCAGCCTCTTCTACTCTCTCTCTCTCTACATCCAGCCTCTTCTACTCTCTCTCTCTACATCCAGCCTCTTCTACTCTCTCTCTCTACATCCAGCCTCTTCTACTCTCTCTCTCTACATCCAGCCTCTTCTACTCTCTCTCTCTCTACATCCAGCCTCTTCTACTCTCTCTCTCTACATCCAGCCTCTTCTACTCTCTCTCTCTCTACATCCAGCCTCTTCTACTCTCTCTCTCTACATCCAGCCTCTTCTACTCTCTCTCTCTCTACATCCAGCCTCTTCTACTCTCTCTCTCTCTACATCCAGCCTCTTCTACTCTCTCTCTCTCTCTCTCTCTCTACATCCAGCCTCTTCTACTCTCTATCTCTCTACATCCAGCCTCTTCTACTCTCTCTCTCTACATCCAGCCTCTTCTACTCTCTCTCTCTACATCCAGCCTCTTCTACTCTCTCTCTCTCTACATCCAGCCTCTTCTACTCTCTCTCTCTCTACATCCAGCCTCTTCTACTCTCTCTACATCCAGCCTCTTCTACTCTCTCTCTCTACATCCAGCCTCTTCTACTCTCTCTCTCTCTACATCCAGCCTCTTCTACTCTCTCTCTCTCTACATCCAGCCTCTTCTACTCTCTCTCTCTCTACATCCAGCCTCTTCTACTCTCTCTCTCTACATCCAGCCTCTTCTACTCTCTCTCTCTACATCCAGCCTCTTCTACTCTCTCTCTCTCTACATCCAGCCTCTTCTACTCTCTCTCTCTACATCCAGCCTCTTCTACTCTCTCTCTCTCTACATCCAGCCTCTTCTACTCTCTCTCTCTCTACATCCAGCCTCTTCTACTCTCTCTCTCTCTACATCCAGCCTCTTCTACTCTCTCTCGCTCTACATCCAGCCTCTTCTACTCTCTCTCTCTCTACATCCAGCCTCTTCTACTCTCTCTCTCTCTACATCCAGCCTCTTCTACTCTCTCTCTACATCCAGCCCCTTCTACTCTCTCTCTCTACATCCAGCCTCTTCTACTCTCTCTCTCTACATCCAGCCTCTTCTACTCTCTCTCTCTACATCCAGCCTCTTCTACTCTCTCTCTCTACATCCAGCCTCTTCTACTCTCTCTCTCTACATCCAGCCTCTTCTACTCTCTCTCTCTACATCCAGCCTCTTCTACTCTCTCTCTCTCTACATCCAGCCCCTTCTACTCTCTCTCTCTCTACATCCAGCCTCTTCTACTCTCTCTCTCTCTACATCCAGCCCCTTCTACTCTCTCTCTCTCTACATCCAGCCTCTTCTACTCTCTCTCTCTACATCCAGCCTCTTCTACTCTCTCTCTCTCTACATCCAGCCTCTTCTACTCTCTCTCTCTCTACATCCAGCCTCTTCTACTCTCTCTCTCTCTACATCCAGCCTCTTCTACTCTCTCTCTCTCTACATCCAGCCTCTTCTACTCTCTCTCTCTCTACATCCAGCCTCTTCTACTCTCTCTCTCTACATCCAGCCTCTTCTACTCTCTGGTGGAGCTTTGGACCTGATCCTACTCTCTGGTGGAGCTCTGGACCTGATCATACTCTCTGGTGGAGCTCTGGACCTGATCATACTCTCTGGTGGAGCTCTGGACCGGATCGTACTCTCTGGTGGAGCTCTGGACCTGATCCTACTCTCTGGTGGAGTTCTGGACCTGATCCTACTCTCTGGTGGAGCTCTGGACCTGATCCTACTCTCTGGTGGAGCTCTGGACCTGATCCTACTCTCTGGTGGAGCTCTGGACCTGATCACACTCTCTGGTGGAGCTCTGGACCTGATCCTACTCTCTGGTGGAGCTTTGGACCTGATCCTACTCTCTGGTGGAGCTCTGGACTTGATCCTACTCTCTGGTGGAGCTCTGGACCTGATCGTACTCTCTGGTGGAGCTCTGGACCTGATCCTACTCTCTGGTGGAGCTCTGAACCTGATCATACTCTCTGGTGGAGCTCTGGACCTGATCGTACTCTCTGGTGGAGCTTTGGACCTGATCCTACTCTCTGGTGGAGCTCTGGACCTGATCCTACTCTCTGGTGGAGCTCTGGACCTGATCCTACTCTCTGGTGGAGCTCTGGACCTGATCCTACTCTCTGGTGGAGCTCTGGACCTGATCCTACTCTCTGGTGGAGCTCTGGACCTGATCCTACTCTCTGGTGGAGCTCTGGACCTGATCGTACTCTCTGGTGGAGCTTTGGACCTGATCCTACTCTCTGGTTGAGAAACCTGCCCGCCGTTCCCCACCCAGTCCATGGCTGACAGATCCAGTGAGAGAACAAAGACAGGTCCTGAGAGCAGCTGAAAGGAAGTATAGAAAGTCACGCCTCACTGCTGACATCGACACATATCACAACCTCTTGTTAACATTCTCCAAAACCATCACTAATGCCAAAGCTTCTTTCTTCCACCATAGGATCGAGGCCTCTGCCAAGAATCTTCGCAAACTGCATGCTACCATGTCCTCCCTCCTCACTCCCCCCCCACCCCCCCCTCCCTCATCTTTCTCTGCCGAAGACTTTGCGATCTTCTTTGAGGAAAAAGTGGAGAACATCCGCAGCTCCTTCTCCCAACCCCCACCCATTCCAAATGCTGAATCGAGAACCTCATCCTTCACTCTGTCATCTTTCTCTCCCATTACAGAAGCAGAGACCCTGACACTGGTAACGTCAAACCGTCCGACTACTTGCCAGCTGGACCAGCTACCCTCCCCACTCCTCCAGACCATAGCACCAGACATCCTCCCATTCCTAACTGCAACCATCAACTCCTCACTCAACTCGGGGGTGGTCCCCACCTCCCTAAAACAAGCCAGAGTCACGCCGCTCATAAAAAAACCAACCCTGAACCCTACTGTCATAGGCAACTACCGTCCTGTCTCTCTTCTCTCCTTCCTTTCTAAAACACTTGAACGTGCTGTATCCAACCAACTTACTACTTATCTCTTACAGAATGACCTCCTAGACCCTAATCAGTCAGGCTTCAGGACTGGTCACTCCACAGAGACAGCCCTCATTGCGGTCACAGAGGCACTTCACTTAGCAAAAGCGAAAGGCCTCTCCTCTGTCCTGATTCTCCTAGATCTATCTGCAGCCTTCGACACAGTCAACCACCAGATCCTCCTTGCGGCCCTCGCAGGAATGGGAGTGGCTGGCTCTGCGCTGACATGGCTGTCATCATACCTCAATGACCGCTCCTACCAAGTGTCATGGAGAGGGACCCTGTCGGCCACCCGCCCCCTGCGGACGGGTGTCCCCCAGGGCTCGGTTTTAGGACCCCTTCTCTTCTCCCTCTACACTAAATCACTGGGTAACATTATCACGTCTCATGGCTTCTCCTACCATTGTTATGCCGACGATACTCAACTCTTCCTCTCCTTCCCTCCCTCAGATATCCACGTCTCTGTGCGGATCTCGGCCTGTCTGTCCGACATCTCAGCCTGGATGACGTCCAACCACCTCAAACTGAACCTAAGCAAAACAGAATTGCTCCACCTGCCGGCCAAATCCTCCCCCCTAACCGACCTTTCAATCACAGTCGAGAATGCAGCTGTGACTGCGTCCCCGACCGCCAAGAACCTTGGTGTTGTCCTCGACGACCAGTTGAACTTCTCTGCTCACATCGCAGCGACGACCAGAACCTGCCGATTCCTCCTGAGCAACGTCAGAAGGATACGCCCCTTCCTGACAAAAGAAGCCACCCAACTCCTCGTCCAATCAACAGTCATCTCCCGCCTCGACTACTGCAATGCACTGCTCGCTGGCCTCCCGGCCACTGCCACTAAGCCTCTTCAACTCATTCAGAACGCAGCGGCCCGCCTGATCTCAAACCTACCGAAGTCGGCCCATGTCACCCCACTTCTTAGGGACCTGCACTGGCTCCCCATTGCTGCACGAATCCGCTTCAAGGCCCTCGACCTAGCATACCGTGCGGCAAAGGGAACCGCTCCCGCCTACCTCCGGTCAATGGTCTCTAACTACACACCCTCAAGACCCCTACGCTCTGCATCTTCTGGCCGCCTCAGACCTACTCCTATCCAAGCTCCGGGAGGGTCATCAAAGAGAAGTCGCCTATTCTCAGTCCTTGCCCCACAATGGTGGAATGAACTACCCACCCCAGTTAGGACAGCCGAATCACGTCCAATCTTTCGCCGTCGACTAAAGACGCACTTCTTCAACCATTATCTGAATTAAAAAAAAAAAAAAAAAAAAAAAAAAAAAAATCTAACCCTAACTAACCGTACTGTCATGCACTTGTCCTAATAAACTAACCTACACTGTAGCACTCAACACTTTGATGAACATTGTTGCTCAGCTGATAGAGTTGTGCCCTTCCTGATGGCTTGTCGTACAGAACTTGTAAGTCGCTTTGGATAAAAGCGTCAGCTAAATGACTAAATGTAAATGTAAATGTACATCCAGCCTCTTCTACTCTCTCTCTCTACATCCAGCCTCTTCTACTCTCTCTCTCTCTACATCCAGCCTCTTCTACTCTCTCTCTCTCTACATCCAGCCTCTTCTACTCTCTCTCTCTCTACATCCAGCCTCTTCTACTCTCTCTCTCTACATCCAGCCTCTTCTACTCTCTCTCTCTCTACATCCAGCCTCTTCTACTCTCTCTCTCTCTACATCCAGCCTCTTCTACTCTCTCTCTCTCTCTCTCTCTACATCCAGCCTCTTCTACTCTCTCTCTCTACATCCAGCCTCTTCTACTCTCTCTCTCTACATCCAGCCTCTTCTACTCTCTCTCTCTCTACATCCAGCCTCTTCTACTCTCTCTCTCTACATCCAGCCTCTTCTACTCTCTCTCTCTCTCTACATCCAGCCTCTTCTACTCTCTCTCTCTACATCCAGCCCCTTCTACTCTCTCTCTCTCTACATCCAGCCTCTTCTACTCTCTCTCTCTACATCCAGCCTCTTCTACTCTCTCTCTCTCTACATCCAGCCTCTTCTACTCTCTCTCTCTACATCCAGCCTCTTCTACTCTCTCTCTCTCTACATCCAGCCTCTTCTACTCTCTCTCTCTCTCTACATCCAGCCTCTTCTACTCTCTCTCTCTCTACATCCAGCCTCTTCTACTCTCTCTCTCTACATCCAGCCTCTTCTACTCTCTCTCTACATCCAGCCTCTTCTACTCTCTCTCTCTACATCCAGCCTCTTCTACTCTCTCTCTCTCTCTACATCCAGTCTCTTCTACTCTCTCTCTCTCTCTACATCCAGCCTCTTCTACTCTCTCTCTCTCTACATCCAGCCTCTTCAACTCTCTCTCTCTCTACATCCAGCCTCTTCTACTCTCTCTCTCTCTACATCCAGCCTCTTCTACTCTCTCTCTCTCTACATCCAGCCTCTTCTACTCTCTCTCTCTCTACATCCAGCCCCTTCTACTCTCTCTCTCTACATCCAGCCTCTTCTACTCTCTCTCTACATCCAGCCTCTTCTACTCTCTCTCTCTCTACATCCAGCCTCTTCTACTCTCTCTCTCTACATCCAGCCCTTCTGCTCTCTCTCTCTACATCCAGCCTCTTCTACTCTCTCTCTCTACATCCAGCCTCTTCTACTCTCTCTCTCTACATCCAGCCTCTTCTACTCTCTCTCTCTACATCCAGCCTCTTCTACTCTCTCTCTCTCTACATCCAGCCTCTTCTACTCTCTCTCTCTCTCTACATCCAGCCTCTTCTACTCTCTCTCTCTACATCCAGCCTCTTCTACTCTCTCTCTCTACATCCAGCCTCTTCTACTCTCTCTCTCTACATCCAGCCTCTTCTACTCTCTCTCTACATCCAGCCTCTTCTACTCTCTCTCTCTACATCCAGCCTCTTCTACTCTCTCTCTACATCCAGCCTCTTCTACTCTCTCTCTCTACATCCAGCCTCTTCTACTCTCTCTCTCTCTACATCCAGCCTCTTCTACTCTCTCTCTCTCTACATCCAGCCTCTTCTACTCTCTCTCTCTCTACATCCAGCCTCTTCTACTCTCTCTCTCTACATCCAGCCTCTTCTACTCTCTCTCTCTCTACATCCAGCCTCTTCTACTCTCTCTCTCTCTACATCCAGCCTCTTCTACTCTCTCTCTCTACATCCAGCCTCTTCTACTCTCTCTCTACATCCAGCCTCTTCTACTCTCTCTCTCTACATCCAGCCTCTTCTACTCTCTCTCTCTACATCCAGCCTCTTCTACTCTCTCTCTCTACATCCAGCCTCTTCTACTCTCTCTCTCTCTACATCCAGCCTCTTCTACTCTCTCTCTCTACATCCAGCCTCTTCTACTCTCTCTCTCTCTACATCCAGCCTCTTCTACTCTCTCTCTCTACATCCAGCCTCTTCTACTCTCTCTCTCTACATCCAGCCTCTTCTACTCTCTCTCTCTACATCCAGCCTCTTCTACTCTCTCTCTCTCTACATCCAGCCTCTTCTACTCTCTCTCTCTCTACATCCAGCCTCTTCTACTCTCTCTCTCTCTACATCCAGCCTCTTCTACTCTCTCTCTACATCCAGCCTCTTCTACTCTCTCTCTCTACATCCAGCCTCTTCTACTCTCTCTCTCTACATCCAGCCTCTTCTACTCTCTCTCTCTCTACATCCAGCCTCTTCTACTCTCTCTCTCTCTACATCCAGCCTCTTCTACTCTCTCTCTCTCTACATCCAGCCTCTTCTACTCTCTCTCTCTCTACATCCAGCCTCTTCTACTCTCTCTCTCTCTACATCCAGCCTCTTCTACTCTCTCTCTCTCTACATCCAGCCTCTTCTACTCTCTCTCTCTACATCCAGCCTCTTCTACTCTCTCTCTACATCCAGCCTCTTCTACTCTCTCTCTCTCTACATCCAGCCTCTTCTACTCTCTCTCTCTACATCCAGCCTCTTCTACTCTCTCTCTCTACATCCAGCCTCTTCTACTCTCTCTCTCTACATCCAGCCTCTTCTACTCTCTCTCTCTACATCCAGCCTCTTCTACTCTCTCTCTCTACATCCAGCCTCTTCTACTCTCTCTCTCTACATCCAGCCTCTTCTACTCTCTCTCTCTCTACATCCAGCCTCTTCTACTCTCTCTCTCTACATCCAGCCTCTTCTACTCTCTCTCTCTACATCCAGCCTCTTCTACTCTCTCTCTACATCCAGCCTCTTCTACTCTCTCTCTCTACATCCAGCCTCTTCTACTCTCTCTCTACATCCAGCCTCTTCTACTCTCTCTCTCTCTACATCCAGCCTCTTCTACTCTCTCTCTCTACATCCAGCCTCTTCTACTCTCTCTCTCTCTACATCCAGCCTCTTCTACTCTCTCTCTCTACATCCAGCCTCTTCTACTCTCTCTCTCTACATCCAGCCTCTTCTACTCTCTCTCTCTCTACATCCAGCCTCTTCTACTCTCTCTCTCTCTACATCCAGCCTCTTCTACTCTCTCTCTCTACATCCAGCCTCTTCTACTCTCTCTCTCTACATCCAGCCTCTTCTACTCTCTCTCTCTCTACATCCAGCCTCTTCTACTCTCTCTCTCTACATCCAGCCTCTTCTACTCTCTCTCTCTACATCCAGCCTCTTCTACTCTCTCTCTCTCTACATCCAGCCTCTTCTACTCTCTCTCTCTACATCCAGCCTCTTCTACTCTCTCTCTCTACATCCAGCCTCTTCTACTCTCTCTCTCTACATCCAGCCTCTTCTACTCTCTCTCTCTACATCCAGCCTCTTCTACTCTCTCTCTCTACATCCAGCCTCTTCTACTCTCTCTCTCTCTACATCCAGCCTCTTCTACTCTCTCTCTCTACATCCAGCCTCTTCTACTCTCTCTCTCTCTACATCCAGCCTCTTCTACTCTCTCTCTCTACATCCAGCCTCTTCTACTCTCTCTCTCTCTACATCCAGCCTCTTCTACTCTCTCTCTCTACATCCAGCCTCTTCTACTCTCTCTCTCTCTACATCCAGCCTCTTCTACTCTCTCTCTCTACATCCAGCCTCTTCTACTCTCTCTCTCTACATCCAGCCTCTTCTACTCTCTCTCTCTACATCCAGCCTCTTCTACTCTCTCTCTCTCTACATCCAGCCTCTTCTACTCTCTCTCTCTACATCCAGCCTCTTCTACTCTCTCTCTCTCTACATCCAGCCTCTTCTACTCTCTCTCTCTCTACATCCAGCCTCTTCTACTCTCTCTCTCTCTACATCCAGCCTCTTCTACTCTCTCTCTCTACATCCAGCCTCTTCTACTCTCTCTCTCTCTACATCCAGCCTCTTCTACTCTCTCTCTCTCTACATCCAGCCTCTTCTACTCTCTCTCTCTACATCCAGCCTCTTCTACTCTCTCTCTCTACATCCAGCCTCTTCTACTCTCTCTCTCTACATCCAGCCTCTTCTACTCTCTCTCTCTACATCCAGCCTCTTCTACTCTCTCTCTCTACATCCAGCCTCTTCTACTCTCTCTCTCTACATCCAGCCTCTTCTACTCTCTCTCTCTACATCCAGCCTCTTCTACTCTCTCTCTCTCTCTCTCTACATCCAGCCTCTTCTACTCTCTCTCTCTACATCCAGCCTCTTCTACTCTCTCTCTCTCTAC
Organism: Notolepis coatsorum; assembly: GCF_963971535.1. Classification (NCBI taxonomy): domain Eukaryota; kingdom Metazoa; phylum Chordata; class Actinopteri; order Aulopiformes; family Paralepididae; genus Notolepis; species Notolepis coatsorum. Next base: position 2,760 of record NW_028174365.1, on the reverse strand, counting down.
ATCCAGCCTCTTCTACTCTCTCTCTCTACATCCAGCCTCTTCTACTCTCTCTCTCTCTACATCCAGCCTCTTCTACTCTCTCTCTCTCTACATCCAGCCTCTTCTACTCTCTCTCTCTCTACATCCAGCCTCTTCTACTCTCTCTCTCTCTACATCCAGCCTCTTCTACTCTCTCTCTCTACATCCAGCCTCTTCTACTCTCTCTCTCTACATCCAGCCTCTTCTACTCTCTCTCTCTACATCCAGCCTCTTCTACTCTCTCTCTCTCTACATCCAGCCTCTTCTACTCTCTCTCTCTACATCCAGCCTCTTCTACTCTCTCTCTCTCTACATCCAGCCTCTTCTACTCTCTCTCTCTACATCCAGCCTCTTCTACTCTCTCTCTCTCTACATCCAGCCTCTTCTACTCTCTCTCTCTCTACATCCAGCCTCTTCTACTCTCTCTCTCTCTACATCCAGCCTCTTCTACTCTCTCTCTCTCTACATCCAGCCTCTTCTACTCTCTCTCTCTACATCCAGCCTCTTCTACTCTCTCTCTCTACATCCAGCCTCTTCTACTCTCTCTCTCTCTACATCCAGCCTCTTCTACTCTCTCTCTCTACATCCAGCCTCTTCTACTCTCTCTCTCTACATCCAGCCTCTTCTACTCTCTCTCTCTACATCCAGCCTCTTCTACTCTCTCTCTCTCTACATCCAGCCTCTTCTACTCTCTCTCTCTCTACATCCAGCCTCTTCTACTCTCTCTCTCTCTACATCCAGCCTCTTCTACTCTCTCTCTCTACATCCAGCCTCTTCTACTCTCTCTCTCTACATCCAGCCTCTTCTACTCTCTCTCTCTACATCCAGCCTCTTCTACTCTCTCTCTCTACATCCAGCCTCTTCTACTCTCTCTCTCTACATCCAGCCTCTTCTACTCTCTCTCTCTACATCCAGCCTCTTCTACTCTCTCTCTCTCTACATCCAGCCTCTTCTACTCTCTCTCTCTACATCCAGCCTCTTCTACTCTCTCTCTCTCTACATCCAGCCTCTTCTACTCTCTCTCTCTCTACATCCAGCCTCTTCTACTCTCTCTCTCTACATCCAGCCTCTTCTACTCTCTCTCTCTCTACATCCAGCCTCTTCTACTCTCTCTCTCTACATCCAGCCTCTTCTACTCTCTCTCTCTACATCCAGCCTCTTCTACTCTCTCTCTCTACATCCAGCCTCTTCTACTCTCTCTCTCTACATCCAGCCTCTTCTACTCTCTCTCTCTACATCCAGCCTCTTCTACTCTCTCTCTCTCTCTCTCTACATCCAGCCTCTTCTACTCTCTCTCTCTACATCCAGCCTCTTCTACTCTCTCTCTCTCTACATCCAGCCTCTTCTACTCTCTCTCTCTACATCCAGCCTCTTCTACTCTCTCTCTCTCTACATCCAGCCTCTTCTACTCTCTCTCTCTCTACATCCAGCCTCTTCTACTCTCTCTCTCTCTACATCCAGCCTCTTCTACTCTCTCTCTCTCTACATCCAGCCTCTTCTACTCTCTCTCTCTACATCCAGCCTCTTCTACTCTCTCTCTCTACATCCAGCCTCTTCTACTCTCTCTCTCTACATCCAGCCTCTTCTACTCTCTCTCTCTCTACATCCAGCCTCTTCTACTCTCTCTCTCTACATCCAGCCTCTTCTACTCTCTCTCTCTCTACATCCAGCCTCTTCTACTCTCTCTCTCTACATCCAGCCTCTTCTACTCTCTCTCTCTCTACATCCAGCCTCTTCTACTCTCTCTCTCTCTACATCCAGCCTCTTCTACTCTCTCTCTCTCTACATCCAGCCTCTTCTACTCTCTCTCTCTCTACATCCAGCCTCTTCTACTCTCTCTCTCTACATCCAGCCTCTTCTACTCTCTCTCTCTACATCCAGCCTCTTCTACTCTCTCTCTCTCTACATCCAGCCTCTTCTACTCTCTCTCTCTCTACATCCAGCCTCTTCTACTCTCTCTCTCTACATCCAGCCTCTTCTACTCTCTCTCTCTACATCCAGCCTCTTCTACTCTCTCTCTCTCTACATCCAGCCTCTTCTACTCTCTCTCTCTCTACATCCAGCCTCTTCTACTCTCTCTCTCTCTACATCCAGCCTCTTCTACTCTCTCTCTCTACATCCAGCCTCTTCTACTCTCTCTCTCTACATCCAGCCTCTTCTACTCTCTCTCTCTACATCCAGCCTCTTCTACTCTCTCTCTCTACATCCAGCCTCTTCTACTCTCTCTCTCTCTACATCCAGCCTCTTCTACTCTCTCTCTCTCTACATCCAGCCTCTTCTACTCTCTCTCTCTACATCCAGCCTCTTCTACTCTCTCTCTCTCTACATCCAGCCTCTTCTACTCTCTCTCTCTCTACATCCAGCCTCTTCTACTCTCTCTCTCTCTACATCCAGCCTCTTCTACTCTCTCTCTACATCCAGCCTCTTCTACTCTCTCTCTCTACATCCAGCCTCTTCTACTCTCTCTCTCTACATCCAGCCTCTTCTACTCTCTCTCTCTACATCCAGCCTCTTCTACTCTCTCTCTCTACATCCAGCCTCTTCTACTCTCTCTCTCTACATCCAGCCTCTTCTACTCTCTCTCTCTACATCCAGCCTCTTCTACTCTCTCTCTCTCTACATCCAGCCTCTTCTACTCTCTCTCTCTCTACATCCAGCCTCTTCTACTCTCTCTCTCTCTACATCCAGCCTCTTCTACTCTCTCTCTCTCTACATCCAGCCTCTTCTACTCTCTCTCTCTCT
>NW_028174366.1:0-1000 GCF_963971535.1 Notolepis coatsorum | reverse complement strand
CGATCGGCTAAGAAGGACTATCCGGATGGAACGCGCAACCAATGCGGACGCAATTGATTCCAGATGGATGCGGACTAGTGCGAAAGGTATAAGCAAGTGTAATCTAGTGAGTGACATCATCAGATGGACCTGTCAAGAGTGAGACACCGATCAAGAGTGAGACGACACTCTGCGGTTCTCCTGCCGCTCTAATCGCACCGGATGATATGCATGCAGAAACCGTGAATCTCACTGTAGTACACCACACGGCACTGTAGTGGGGGGAAAATACATTAGTAACTCGACGTTGCTCTCCCATACAGGCTGAGCACATTTTGTGGGAACATAATTTCAACAGCAGGACAATTCAGCCCAAGCTGTGCCTGTTATAGAAGCTGGTTGAATATGCCTTTATCCCCTTTCTCCTATCCAGGCCGCTGTGTAGGCAATCTTAATGCAAGCACCCGCGTGTTTCTGCTCTCTCTCTCTCTCCATTTAACTGTCTTTCTTCCTCCCTCCCTCTCACTCCCTTCCCCGTCTCTCTCTCTTTCTCCCTCTACCCCCCTCTCCTTTTCTCACCTCTCTCTCTCTCTCTTGGCTCTCTCTCTCTTTCTCTCTCCATTTATCTGTATTTCTTCCTCCCTCCCGCTCACATCCCTTCCCCGTCTCTCTCTCTTTCTCCCTCTACCCCCCTCCTCCTTTTCTCACCTCTCTCTCTTGGCTCTCTCTCTCTCTCTTTCTCTCTCCATGTATCTGTCTTTCTTCCTCCCTCCCTCTCACTCCCTTCCCCATCTCTCTCTCTCTTTCTCCCTCTACCCCCTCTCCTTTTCTCACCTCTCTCTCTCTCTCTCTCTCTCTTAGCTCTCTCTCTCTTTCTCCTTCCTCCATTTCTGTATATCTCCCTTGCCTCCCTCTCTCTCACACATTCTTCCCCTTCTCTCCTTCTCCTCTATCTCTCTCTTATGCACGCCTCCCCCTTCTTGCCCCCCAGCTCTCTCTCTCTCTCTCTCTCTCTCTCTCT
>NW_028174367.1:2500-15427 GCF_963971535.1 Notolepis coatsorum | reverse complement strand
GCTTGCACCCACCTCTTCTTCTTACCACCAATCAGAAGCTCTCGTTCGTTTATTTACCTCCGGATTGTCAGCCATTACTCTACTCGGAGCTAACGTTATCTCCCCGCCAGCCACATTGACAAGTACCAGCGCTTATACATTACTGGCAAATGTCTTGTTGCACTTGTGGCAACGAGCGTTGTCAGCATCGACTTTAGTAAAATAGACCCAGACTTTTGAACATAAAATTTTCGTTCTGTCCGCCATTATGAGAGCAGAGCTGTGTGTGTGTGTGTGTGTGTGTGTGTGTGTGTGTGTGTGTGTGTGTGTGTGTGTGTGTGTGTGTGTGTGTGTGTGTGTGTGTGTGTGTGTGTGTGTGTGTGTGTGTGTGTGTGTGTGTGTGTGTGTGTGTGTGTGTGTGTGTGTGTGTGTGTGTGTGTGTGTGCATGTGCGTGTGTGTGCGTGTGCGTGTGTGTGTGTGTGCGTGTGTGTGTGTGTGTGTGTGTGTGTGTGTGTGTGTGTGCCTGTGCGTGTGTGTGCGTGTGCGTGTGCGTGTGCGTGTGTGTGTGTGTGTGTGTGTGTGTGTGTGTGTGTGTGTGTGTGTGTGTGTGAAAGAGAGAGAGAGCACCAGGGCGATGTGAGGATATTTGAGTGGTCTTAAAGGGATCTTTTTTGGACATTAAGTTCCTGACGATTGTGTCGTCAAAACAAAGCTACCGGTTTACTTAACAGAGGCCCGTCGCTGAAGTTCTGGCTGTGTTTTCCAAGCAAACCGGGAAGCTTTTAGACATTCATTTATAATAATTTAAAAAGACGGACGCCCCCAGACAAGGCGTGAAAAGAGGACGTTTGGTCACCCTACTGCTGCCTGCGTGTCGAGGTGTGGATTCAAACTTTGGGTTTCAAGACTTTGTCTTGCTTTCTGGTTCAGAACGCTCACCACAGGACTCTAAGCGTGTAGCGTGTAGCTTTGCATCCGCTGTGCTACTGGCAAGTATTTCATACAAACCCTCCCTCTTTTTTTAATATATTTTCTTGTTCTAACTTTTTCTCTGTATATTTTGCTCCCATCCCAATTTAGTCGTTATGCCAATTCCCTTCCTGGTCGTTGCGCGCATTGCCCCACTGTCGGTCTAGGGAGGGTGTAGAACTAACACATGCCTCCTCCAATACATGTGGAGTCAGCCAGCCGCTTCTTTTCACCCGACAGCGAGGACTCTCACTGGGGGAACGTAACACGTGCGGAGGTTCACGCTATTTCCCCCCGATCCCCTCCCTGCTGAACAGGCGCCCCGACCGACCAGTAGGAACCCCAGTTTACAACGACCAGGACACAAACCCCACCGGCTTCCCACCCGCTAACACTGCCAATTGTGTTAGTAGTTAGGACGACTGACCAAGCCGGAGGTACCGCTGACAGCGGGATTCGATCCCAGAGTCTCTGCGGTGGTAGGCGAGTGCATTCTCCACTGCGCTACCCAGCCGCCCAAACCCTCCCTTTTGAGTACCACACAAACACTCTCAATATAGTTTTACATCTCCTCTCTTAATTAAGCATCTGTCTGGAGCGCCACCAAGAACCGCCTGTTTTCACAGCCTATAATATATAATTAATTTACCTCGACATGTTCTTCTGTCTCATAGCTCGCTAGCACCGCGACGTAGCGACCGATTGGTGTTCTGAGGGCTGACGTGTAGCTGTGTTTCTCGTCCACGTCAGACTCAGTGTGCGCAGGAAGGAACGTAATCCTGGTCAGAACAACGGGGCAGACTACAATAATTATTTGCATTTGTTAGCCACGCTAGCGATCGAAACAATCAATCGATGCCAAAGCTAGACGTGTAAAAGGTGAAAGACTCACAGTCACAGCCGTGCAGATCTGGCAAAATGACATCCAGCCGTTTTCGTTTGAAACAACTTTTAGTCAGGGGAGTGTCATGGTTTCTCCATAGAGCTCCATTATACTTTTAGTCAGGGGAGTGTCATGGTTTCTCCATAGAGCTCCATTATACTTTTAGTCAGGGGAGTGTCATGGTTTCTCCATAGAGCTCCATTATACTGTTAGTCAGGGGAGTGTCATGGTTTCTCCATAGAGCTCCATTATACTTTTAGTCAGGGGAGTGTCATGGTTTCTCCATAGAGCTCCATTATACTTTTAGTCAGGGGAGTGTCATGGTTTCTCCATAGAGCTCCATTATACTTTTAGTCAGGGGAGTGTCATGGTTTCTCCATAGAGCTCCATTATACCTTTAGTCAGGTCATGTCATGGTTTCTCCATAGAGCCCCGTTATACCTTTAGTCAGGGCGGTGTCATGGTTTCTCCATAGAGCTCCATTATACCTTTAGTCAGGGGAGTGTCATGGTTTCTCCATAGAGCCCCATTATACTTTTAGTCAGGGGAGTGTCATGGTTTCTCCATAGAGCCCCGTTATACCTTTAGTCAGGGGAGTGTCATGGTTTCTCCATAGAGCCCCATTATACTTTTAGTCAGGGGAGTGTCATGGTTTCTCCATAGAGCCCCATTATACTTTTAGTCAGGGGAGTGTCATGGTTTCTAAATATAGAGCCTCGTTATACCTTTAGTCAGGGGAGTGTCATGGTTTCTCCATAGAGCCCCATTATACTTTTAGTCAGGGGAGTGTCATGGTTTCTCCATAGAGCCCCGTTATACCTTTAGTCAGGGGAGTGTCATGGTTTCTCCATAGAGCCCCATTATACTTTTAGTCAGGGGAGTGTCATGGTTTCTCCATAGAGCTCCATTATACTTTTAGTCAGGGGAGTGTCATGGTTTCTCCATAGAGCCCCGTTATACCTTTAGTCAGGGGAGTGTCATGGTTTCTCCATAGAGCCCCATTATACCTTTAGTCAGGGGAGTGTCATGGTTTCTCCATAGAGCCCCATTATACTTTTAGTCAGGGGAGTGTCATGGTTTCTCCATAGAGCTATATTATACCTTTAGTCAGGGGAGTGTCATGGTTTCTCCATAGAGCCCCATTATACTGTTAGTCAGGAGAGTGTCATGGTTTCTCCATAGAGCACCATTATACTTTTAGTCAGGGGAGTGTCATGGTTTCTCCATAGAGCTCCATTATACCTTTAGTCAGGTCATGTCATGGTTTCTCCATAGAGCCCCGTTATACCTTTAGTCAGGGCGGTGTCATGGTTTCTCCATAGAGCTCCATTATACCTTTAGTCAGGGGAGTGTCATGGTTTCTCCATAGAGCCCCATTATACTTTTAGTCAGGGGAGTGTCATGGTTTCTCCATAGAGCCCCGTTATACCTTTAGTCAGGGGAGTGTCGTGGTTTCTCCATAGAGCCCCATTATACTTTTAGTCAGGGGAGTGTCATGGTTTCTCCATAGAGCCCCATTATACTTTTAGTCAGGGGAGTGTCATGGTTTCTCCATAGAGCCTCGTTATACCTTTAGTCAGGGGAGTGTCATGGTTTCTCCATAGAGCCCAATTATACTTTTAGTCAGGGGAGTGTCATGGTTTCTCCATAGAGCCCCGTTATACCTTTAGTCAGGGGAGTGTCATGGTTTCTCCATAGAGCCCCATTATACTTTTAGTCAGGGGAGTGTCATGGTTTCTCCATAGAGCCCCATTATACCTTTAGTCAGGGGAGTGTCATGGTTTCTCCATAGAGCTACATTATACTTTTAGTCAGGGGAGTGTCATGGTTTCTCCATAGAGCCCCATTATACCTTTAGTCAGGGGAGTGTCATGGTTTCTCCATAGAGCCCCATTATACCTTTAGTCAGGGGAGGGTCATGGTTTCTCCATAGAGCTCCGTTATACTTTTAGTCAGGGGAGTGTCATGGTTTCTCCATAGAGCCCCATTATACTTTTAGTCAGGGGAGTGTCATGGTTTCTCCATAGAGCCCCATTATACTTTTAGTCAGGGGAGTGTCATGGTTTCTCCATAGAGCTCCATTATACCTTTAGTCAGGGGAGTGTCATGGTTTCTCCATAGAGCTCCATTATACCTTTAGTCAGGGGAGTGTCATGGTTTCTCCATAGAGCTCCATTATACCTTTAGTCAGGGGAGTGTCATGGTTTCTCCATAGAGCCCCGTTATACTTTTAGTCAGGGGAGTGTCATGGTTTCTCCATAGAGCCCCATTATACTTTTAGTCAGGGGAGTGTCATGGTTTCTCCATAGAGCACCATTATACTGTTAGTCAGGGGAATGTCATGGTTTCTCCATAGAGCTCCATTATACCTTTAGTCAGGGGAGTGTCATGGTTTCTCCATAGAGCCCCGTTATACCTTTAGTCAGGGGAGTGTCATGGTTTCTCCATAGAGCTCCATTATACTTTTAGTCAGAGGAGTGTCATGGTTTCTCCATAGAGCTCCATTATACCTTTAGTCAGGGGAGTGTCATGGTTTCTCCATAGAGCTCCATTATACTTTTAGTCAGGGGAGTGTCATGGTTTCTCCATAGAGCTCCATTATACTTTTAGTCAGGGGAGTGTCATGGTTTCTCCATAGAGCCCCGTTATACCTTTAGTCAGGGGAGTGTCATGGTTTCTCCATAGAGCTCCATTATACTTTTAGTCAGAGGAGTGTCATGGTTTCTCCATAGAGCTCCATTATACCTTTAGTCAGGGGAGTGTCATGGTTTCTCCATAGAGCTCCATTATACTTTTAGTCAGGGGAGTGTCATGGTTTCTCCATAGAGCCCCTTTAAACCTTTAGTCAGGGGAGTGTCATGGTTTCTCCATAGAGCTTGATTATACTTTTAGTCAGAGGAGTGTCATGGTTTCTCCATAGAGCCCCATTATACTGTTAGTCAGGGGAGTGTCATGGTTTCTCCATAGAGCTCCATTATACTTTTAGTCAGGGGAGTGTCATGGTTTCTCCATAGAGCCCCGTTATACTTTTAGTCAGGGGAGTGTCATGGTTTCTCCATAGAGCCCCGTTATACTTTTAGTCAGGGGAGTGTCATGGTTTCTCCATAGAGCCCCATTATACTTTTAGTCAGGGGAGTGTCATGGTTTCTCCATAGAGCCCTGTTATACTTTTAGTCAGGGGAATGTCATGGTTTCTCCATAGAGCCCCATTATACTTTTAGTCAGGGGAGTGTCATGGTTTCTCCATAGAGCCCCATTATACCTTTAGTCAGGGGAGTGTCATGGTTTCTCCATAGAGCCCCGTTATACTTTTAGTCAGGGGAGTGTCATGGTTTCTCCATAGAGCTACATTATACCTTTAGTCAGGGGAGTGTCATGGTTTCTCCATAGAGCTCCATTATACCTTTAGTCAGGGGAGTGTCATGGTTTCTCCATAGAGCTCCATTATACCTTTAGTCAGGGGAGTGTCATGGTTTCTCCATAGAGCTCCATTATACCTTTAGTCAGGGGAGTGTCATGGTTTCTCCATAGAGCTCCATTATACCTTTAGTCAGGGGAGTGTCATGGTTTCTCCATAGAGCCCCGTTATACTTTTAGTCAGGGGAGTGTCATGGTTTCTCCATAGAGCCCCATTATACTTTTAGTCAGGGGAGTGTCATGGTTTCTCCATATAGCACCATTATACTGTTAGTCAGGGGAATGTCATGGTTTCTCCATAGAGCTCCATTATACCTTTAGTCAGGGGAGTGTCATGGTTTCTCCATAGAGCCCCATTATACTTTTAGTCAGGGGAGTGTCATGGTTTCTCCATAGAGCCCCATTATACCTTTAGTCAGGGGAGTGTCATGGTTTCTCCATAGAGCCCCATTATACTTTTAGTCAGGGGAGTGTCATGGTTTCTCCATAGAGCCCCATTATACCTTTAGTCAGGGGAGTGTCATGGTTTCTCCATAGAGCCCCGTTATACTTTTAGTCAGGGAAGTGTCATGGTTTCTCCATAGAGCCCTGTTATACTTTTAGTCAGGGGAGTGTCATGGTTTCTCCATAGAGCCCCGTTATACCTTTAGTCAGGGGAGTGTCATGGTTTCTCCATAGAGCCCCATTATACCTTTAGTCAGGGGAGTGTCATGGTTTCTCCATAGAGCCCCGTTATACCTTTAGTCAGGGGAGTGTCATGGTTTCTCCATAGAGCCCCGTTATACCTTTAGTCAGGGGAGTGTCATGGTTTCTCCATAGGGCTACATTATACATTTAGTCAGGGGAGTGTCATGGTTTCTCCATAGAGCCCCGTTATACCTTTAGTCAGGGGAGTGTCATGGTTTCTCCATAGGGCTACATTATACATTTAGTCAGGGGAGTGTCATGGTTTATCCATAGAGCCCCATTATACTTTTAGTCAGGGGAGTGTCATGGTATCTCCATAGAGCTCCATTATACTGTTAGTCAGGGGAATGTCATGGTTTCTCCATAGAGCTATATTATACCTTTAGTCAGGGGAGTGTCATGGTTTCTCCATAGAGCCCCATTATACTTTTAGTCAGGGGAGTGTCATGGTTTCTCCATAGAGCCCCATTATACTTTTAGTCAGGGGAGTGTCATGGTTTCTCCATAGAGCCCTGTTATACTTTTAGTCAGGGGAATGTCATGGTTTCTCCATAGAGCCCCATTATACTTTTAGTCAGGGGAGTGTCATGGTTTCTCCATAGAGCCCCATTATACCTTTAGTCAGGGGAGTGTCATGGTTTCTCCATAGAGCTCCATTATACCTTTAGTCAGGGGAGTGTCATGGTTTCTCCATAGAGCTCCATTATACCTTTAGTCAGGGGAGTGTCATGGTTTCTCCATAGAGCCCCGTTATACTTTTAGTCAGGGGAGTGTCATGGTTTCTCCATAGAGCCCCATTATACTTTTAGTCAGGGGAGTGTCATGGTTTCTCCATATAGCACCATTATACTGTTAGTCAGGGGAATGTCATGGTTTCTCCATAGAGCTCCATTATACCTTTAGTCAGGGGAGTGTCATGGTTTCTCCATAGAGCTCCATTATACCTTTAGTCAGGGGAGTGTCATGGTTTCTCCATAGAGCTCCATTATACCTTTAGTCAGGGGAGTGTCATGGTTTCTCCATAGAGCTCCATTATACCTTTAGTCAGGGGAGTGTCATGGTTTCTCCATAGAGCTCCATTATACCTTTAGTCAGGGGAGTGTCATGGTTTCTCCATAGAGCCCCGTTATACTTTTAGTCAGGGGAGTGTCATGGTTTCTCCATAGAGCCCCATTATACTTTTAGTCAGGGGAGTGTCATGGTTTCTCCATATAGCACCATTATACTGTTAGTCAGGGGAATGTCATGGTTTCTCCATAGAGCTCCATTATACCTTTAGTCAGGGGAGTGTCATGGTTTCTCCATAGAGCCCCATTATACTTTTAGTCAGGGGAGTGTCATGGTTTCTCCATAGAGCCCCATTATACCTTTAGTCAGGGGAGTGTCATGGTTTCTCCATAGAGCCCCATTATACTTTTAGTCAGGGGAGTGTCATGGTTTCTCCATAGAGCCCCATTATACCTTTAGTCAGGGGAGTGTCATGGTTTCTCCATAGAGCCCCGTTATACTTTTAGTCAGGGAAGTGTCATGGTTTCTCCATAGAGCCCTGTTATACTTTTAGTCAGGGGAGTGTCATGGTTTCTCCATAGAGCCCCGTTATACCTTTAGTCAGGGGAGTGTCATGGTTTCTCCATAGAGCCCCATTATACCTTTAGTCAGGGGAGTGTCATGGTTTCTCCATAGAGCCCCGTTATACCTTTAGTCAGGGGAGTGTCATGGTTTCTCCATAGAGCCCCGTTATACCTTTAGTCAGGGGAGTGTCATGGTTTCTCCATAGGGCTACATTATACATTTAGTCAGGGGAGTGTCATGGTTTCTCCATAGAGCCCCGTTATACCTTTAGTCAGGGGAGTGTCATGGTTTCTCCATAGGGCTACATTATACATTTAGTCAGGGGAGTGTCATGGTTTATCCATAGAGCCCCATTATACTTTTAGTCAGGGGAGTGTCATGGTATCTCCATAGAGCTCCATTATACTGTTAGTCAGGGGAATGTCATGGTTTCTCCATAGAGCTATATTATACCTTTAGTCAGGGGAGTGTCATGGTTTCTCCATAGAGCCCCATTATACTTTTAGTCAGGGGAGTGTCATGGTTTCTCCATAGAGCCCCATTATACTTTTAGTCAGGGGAGTGTCATGGTTTCTCCATAGAGCCCTGTTATACTTTTAGTCAGGGGAATGTCATGGTTTCTCCATAGAGCCCCATTATACTTTTAGTCAGGGGAGTGTCATGGTTTCTCCATAGAGCCCCATTATACCTTTAGTCAGGGGAGTGTCATGGTTTCTCCATAGAGCCCCATTATACTTTTAGTCAGGGGAGTGTCATGGTTTCTCCATAGAGCTACATTATACCTTTAGTCAGGGGAGTGTCATGGTTTCTCCATAGAGCTCCATTATACCTTTAGTCAGGGGAGTGTCATGGTTTCTCCATAGAGCTCCATTATACCTTTAGTCAGGGGAGTGTCATGGTTTCTCCATAGAGCCCCGTTATACTTTTAGTCAGGGGAGTGTCATGGTTTCTCCATAGAGCCCCATTATACTTTTAGTCAGGGGAGTGTCATGGTTTCTCCATATAGCACCATTATACTGTTAGTCAGGGGAATGTCATGGTTTCTCCATAGAGCTCCATTATACCTTTAGTCAGGGGAGTGTCATGGTTTCTCCATAGACCCCCATTATACTTTTAGTCAGGGGAGTGTCATGGTTTCTCCATAGAGCCCCATTATACCTTTAGTCAGGGGAGTGTCATGGTTTCTCCATAGAGCCCCGTTATACTTTTAGTCAGGGGAGTGTCATGGTTTCTCCATAGAGCCCCGTTATACTTTTAGTCAGGGGAGTGTCATGGTTTCTCCATAGAGCCCCATTATACCTTTAGTCAGGGGAGTGTCATGGTTTCTCCATAGAGCCCCGTTATACTTTTAGTCAGGGGAGTGTCATGGTTTCTCCATAGAGCCCCGTTATACCTTTAGTCAGGGGAGTGTCATGGTTTCTCCATAGGGCTACATTATACCTTTAGTCAGGGGAGTGTCATGGTTTCTCCATAGAGCCCCATTATACTTTTAGTCAGGGGAGTGTCATGGTATCTCCATAGAACTCCATTATACTGTTAGTCAGGGGAATGTCATGGTTTCTCCATAGAGCTCCATTATACCTTTAGTCAGGGGAGTGTCATGGTTTCTCCATAGAGCCCCATTATACTTTTAGTCAGGGGAGTGTCATGGTTTCTCCATAGAGCCCCATTATACCTTTAGTCAGGGGAGTGTCATGGTTTCTCCATAGAGCCCCATTATACCTTTAGTCAGGGGAGTGTCATGGTTTCTCCATAGAGCCCCATTATACCTTTAGTCAGGGGAGTGTCATGGTTTCTCCATAGAGCCCCATTATACCTTTAGTCAGGGGAGGGTCATGGTTTCTCCATAGAGCTCCGTTATACTTTTAGTCAGGGGAGTGTCATGGTTTCTCCATAGAGCCCCGTTATACTTTTAGTCAGAGGAGTGTCATGGTTTCTCCATAGAGCTCCATTATACTTTTAGTCAGAGGAGTGTCATGGTTTCTCCATAGAGCCCCATTATACCTTTAGTCAGAGGAGTGTCATGGTTTCTCCATAGAGCCCCATTATACCTTTAGTCAGGGGAGTGTCATGGTTTCTCCATAGAGCTCCATTATACTGTTAGTCAGGGGAGTGTCATGGTTTCTCCATAGAGCTCCATTATACTTTTAGTCAGAGGAGTGTCATGGTTTCTCCATAGAGCTCCATTATACCTTTAGTCAGGGGAGTGTCATGGTTTCTCCATAGAGCCCCATTATACCTTTAGTCAGGGGAGTGTCATGGTTTCTCCATAGAGCCCCATTATACCTTTAGTCAGGGGAGTGTCATGGTTTCTCCATAGAGCTCCATTATACTTTTGGTCAGAGGAGTGTCATGGTTTCTCCATAGAGCCCCGTTATACTTTTAGTCAGGGGAGTGTCATGGTTTCTCCATAGAGCTCCATTATACTTTTAGTCAGGGGAGTGTCATGGTTTCTCCATAGAGCCCCGTTATACTTTTAGTCAGGGGAGTGTCATGGTTTCTCCATAGAGCTCCATTATACTTTTAGTCAGAGGAGTGTCATGGTTTCTCCATAGAGCCCCGTTATACTTTTAGTCAGGGGAGTGTCATGGTTTCTCCATAGAGCCCCGTTATACTTTTAGTCAGGGGAGTGTCATGGTTTCTCCATAGAGCTCCATTATACTGTTAGTCAGGGGAGTGTCATGGTTTCTCCATAGAGCCCCGTCGTACTGTTTTAGCGCAGCAGCTCGCACAGGTAGGGGGCAACTTGGTCACGTGACTCAGTTGGTATTGCTGATTGGCTCGAACGCGGTATATTTATAAACAAGAAACACGTCTATTACGTATAATATGCAATGAACCTGTGGTTGTGACATCACAAGGGGCTCCACTGACATCACAAGGGGCTCCACTGACATCACAAGGGGCTCCACTGACATCACAAGGGGCTCCACTGACATCACAAGGGGCTCCACTGACAGAGCGCTTGGATACTTCGACAGTCTTTATATAACACATAGACCTGCTTTATAATCAGTATTATATAACACATAGACCTGCTTTATAATCAGTATTATATAACACATAGACCTGCTTTATAATCAGTATTATATAACATATAGACCTGCTTTATAATCAGTATTATATAACACATAGACCTGCTTTATAATCAGTATTATATAACACATAGACCTGCTTTATAGTAAAAAATTATTGAATACTCCCTTTTCCACAATATGAGACATTTAAGTGTGTCTCATGGCTCAGAGAGAGACAGAGAGAAGTGCAGACAGAGAGAGGGAGGGAGTGAGAGAGAGAGGGCAGATAGGGAGAGAGAGAAAGAGAGAGAGATGGAGAGAGAGGGAAAGAGAGAGGGAGAGATAGTGCAGAGAGGGAGAGAGAGAGAAAGAGAGATAGAGGGAGAGCGAGGGAAAGAGAGAGGGAGAGAGAGGGCAGAGAGATAGAGAGAGAGGGCAGAGATGGAGAGAGAGAAAGAGAGAGAAAGAGAGAGAGAGAGATAGAGAGAGAGAGAGGGCAGAGAGGGAGAGAGAGAAAGAGAGAGAGAGCACAGCCTAGCCATCGAGAAAGGCCGCCATAGGCAGACCTGGCTCCCAAGAGAAGACAGACTGTGCACCCACTGCACACAAGAAGAGGTGGAAACCGAGCTCCACTTCTTAACAACCTGCCCACTATACCAAGACATCAGAGACATATACTTCAACCTGCCCACTATACCAAGACATCAGAGACATATACTTCAACCTGCCCACTATACCAAGACATCAGAGACATATACTTCAACCTGCCCACTATACCAAGACATCAGAGACATATACTTCAACCTGCCCACTATACCAAGACATCAGAGACATATACTTCAACCTGCCCACTATACCAAGACATCAGAGACATATACTTCAACCTGCCCGCTATACCAAGACATCAGAGACATATACTTCAACCTGCCCACTATACCAAGACATCAGAGACATATACTTCAACCTGCCCACTATACCAAGACATCAGAGACATATACTTCAACCTGCCCACTATACCAAGACATCAGAGACATATACTTCAACCTGCCCACTATACCAAGACATCAGAGACATATACTTCAACCTGCCCACTATACCAAGACATCAGAAACATATACTTCAACCTGCCCACTATACCAAGACATCAGAGACATATACTTCAACCTGCCCACTATACCAAGACATCAGAGACATATACTTCAACCTGCCCACTATACCAAGACATCAGAGACATATACTTCAACCTGCCCACTATACCAAGACATCAGAGACTTATACTTCAACCTGCCCACTATACCAAGACATCAGAGACATATACTTCAACCTGCCCACTATACCAAGACATCAGAGACATATACTTCAACCTGCCCACTATACCAAGACATCAGAGACATATACTTCAACCTGCCCACTATACCAAGACATCAGAGACATATACTTCAACCTGCCCACTATACCAATACATCAGAGACATATACTTCAACCTGCCCACTATACCAAGACATCAGAGACATATACTTCCCACAAATTGCAAACACCCAAAGAGACTTTGAAAACATGGACAATAACTCAAAACTCCCATACCTACTGGGAGAAATACACAGCAGCAAGATTTGTGAGCTGCTGTGACAAGAAAAGGACATCCAACGGAATGCAACCACCATAAAGACTGTCAACCATACAAGAAATTCCTTCTGTAATGTACTGATCCCGTTTGATTTCTCTGTTTGATTGTTTTTTTTTCTTTGGCTTTGGCAATGTAAATGTATGTAATTGAAAGAGTGAGAGAGGAGGGAGAGTGAGAGAGGAGGTTGTTGAACGGGAGATAAAGGCCGCAGTGTGAGACTGTGAGTCCTCCCTGGTGACAGTAGCCTCCACAGCAGAAGGCCCTCTCCCGCTCACACACACAAGAAGCAGACAACTGTGGATGTAAAACACACTGCAGCCTTCTGTACGGAACAACATTTACATAGGTGCTTGTACGTCGAACGCATGTGTGAATATTTAATATGTTTGTGAATATTTAATTTTCTAGCGAAGTGCGTGTGCGTGTGTGTGTGTGTGTGCATAATGTGTGTGTTTTCTCTTTTGAAGTGGGTAGACTCGGCTGACACTTAGCGGAACTAAATTATTCACGTGCCGTAGTCAGCAGGCAGGTGGAGGGAGCTGGCAGAGAGGCCGATACACCACACTGCTCCTGGCTGAGACTCCTCCTCCTTTCCTTTTCCTTGCATTGTTCACGGATTGCTTCTACATTTTGATAGACAAGGCCCCATGGAGGTTACAGGCGAGGACTCACGCACGCACGCACACACACACACACACACACACACACACACACACACACACACACACTCTTAGCTGTCCATCGTGTTCGATGATGACGCTTGCTTCAGCGACTT
>NW_028174368.1:0-1000 GCF_963971535.1 Notolepis coatsorum | reverse complement strand
GAGTCACCATCATTCCATAGTCTCCTACAGTCAGAAGCCTTTTCTTTGGTCATGAAAACAGTGCATGCTGCTAGTGTTTGGTACATAAACTGCATGTTTATGTTTATTTATTTGCACACACAAAAAACACCAGTAAATAAACAAGGACATGATAGGTCATATAGGTAAAAATAAGTAAACATTTAAATATATAGAAAAATAGAAATAGAAAATATTGCATAATGTGGCAAAATAACTGCATTATTTAAATGCAGTGTGTGTGTGTGTGTGTGCCCAATCAAAACCATGTTAGTCCTTCACCTGCCCAAAATCAAGAAAAACAAAAGCTACAAAAAGGTATTATATATACATATACAGTATATATAAATAAAAAATAAGTGAAACACAAAAGAGACAAAATATGAAGCAGTACACTAAGGTGAGGTAAAACCATGTTAGACCATACAGAACTAAATATGAAACAGTACACTAAGCTGAGGTAAAACCATGTTAGACCATATATTGATTGATTGATGTTTTCTTATTTTCATGTCTTATATACAGGTGTATGCCCAGCCCAAATGGGCTTACAAGACACATAACAATAAGTATATAATAGTATACTTGACATTGACAATAAGTTATATGACCAAGATTACCTAGGATATAAATAACTAAATATGAAACAGTACACTAAGCTGAGGTAAAACCATGTTAGACTACCTACCGTAAATAACTAAATATGAAACAGTACACTAAGGTGAGGTAAACCCAATTCATTTTGAGTATAAAGAAACCAGAAATACTTTCAACTTGTTCTTAAATATTTGCAGAGAGTGCATAGTGCAACAGTTTGTAGAATATTTTGCGGCATTGATCATTCAGGTTATATTGATTACATGGCAGGCAGGTACTGCTTCAAGGTAATGTATTTGGTGGGTGTCTTGCTTGTTTATTTGAAATTAAAAAAAAACATTTACAAGGGCAAAGCGGGATGAACTTTATAATGACGGGTTCTAAT